>NC_088306.1:10927505-11044541 GCF_032854445.1 Liolophura sinensis
ATTCCATCTGACGTCATACTTGTGTGACGTAGACCAAAACTGGCGCATTTGTAGTGTCGAACCCCTTGTGATGGTGACGTCAGAAAGCGAAGTTTTCACCAGCATCATTGCTTGTATTACCTCCCTTTATTCCATGTCTCCCTAATAGGGATGCGGTATATTTTTTTAATCCCGTGAGGTGGCGCTAGTGTGAAACAGGGCCTCGAGCAATTGTTACGTAAAGAATTGATCTTAGCGTAACGTTTACACCGTTAAAATGTATCACTTTCTATTGTAAGGTCGTACTGTCTTTATTGTGACGCCATGAGATGGGTAAGAAACATTTGATGTCAAAAAAAAAAAAAAAAAAAATGACGTCATAGCTATGTGAAGCGCTGAGAACTACATACTGTATAGGCTGTACTGCTTACCTTCGCATATAGCGAAGAAAAGTGCAGATATTGACATTAAAGGTCAGTGTTCTTTTATGCAGTGATACATCTTTTAGCAACATTATGTTTAAACATTGTGAAAAAAATTCAGAACAAAAATTAAAGAATCTTATTTGCATTTCTGATAAAGCAATGCATGATTCAGAAATACTGTGCTTGCCATTCAGACAAGGCCTGTCCGTGAGAAACATGTGGCAAGCAGTGTGCTACTCCCTTGCTATTGAGGCCTGATGCGAGTAATGGACGTGTAAGTAAAACGTTTAAATATATTGGCATATATAAATAACCTAGCTATTTCATTGCGGGTAACTTTAAGTTTGAACTTGGTAATAAGCAGTGAATTTATTCATTTATTCATTTATTGAGGCCTGCGTGGCTCAGTTGGTTAGCGCGCTAGAGCAGCCTAACCCTGGAGCCTCTCACCAATGCGGTCGCTGGGAGTTCAAGTCCAGCTCATGCTGGCTTCCTCTCCGGCCGTTCGTGGGAAACTTTCCCAGCAACCTGCGGATGGTCGTGGGTTTCCGCCGGGCACTGCCCGGTTTCATCCCACGATAAAGAAATATTTATTTATTTAACTGGTGTTTTACGCCATACACAAGAATATTTCAATTATACGACGACAACCAGCATTATGGTGGGAGGAAACCGAGCAGAGCCGGGCCGGGGAAACCCACGACCTTCCGCGGGTTGCCAGCAGATCTTCCCTCGTGCGTTGCACCGAATTTAAAACGAAGGAAAAGGTGCATGATAACATACTGTACCCATGCTGGACCCTATTTCGGCCGACCGGTTCACTTCAGACTGCATAATCATATCACTACTGATACAATTTTGCATTCCATAAAGTTACTTCTTGAAAGTTTAAAACCTCCTCACAATGCTTAGTTTTTCGTTCTGGAAGTTGAAATTTTGACACATATGAGATTTAGGCTAACATTTATGAAGTGTTTTAAATTTTAATTGTTATGATTCAAGATTAACCTCCACAATATTTTTACTTAAACCAGAAATGGATTTTGGGAATGAGCTATGACTTTTTCGGAAGGGGGGGGGGGGTGCTCATGCAGTTGGTACCGCTAGGCTTCGTTACCTAACTACACTGTTAAAACTATTGGTCTGACCATGCTTGTTTTGTTTTCCTTTGTTTTTACGATTTCATTCCCTTTTTTCAGTGTGAACCTATGAACATAAGTGCATCTTATTCGATTACACTGGTCATGGGTTTCTCCCGGGCTGTGCCCGATTTCCACCCACCATAATGCTGGCCGTCGTCGTATAAGTAAAATATTCTTGAGTACGGCGTAAAACACCAATCAAATAAAATAAATAAATTCGATTACACGTGTAAGGCAGTCCGTGTTCGTGAAAATTTATTATTAGCAATTGGCTTCACCCAGGAATGGCGGACTACGACCATGTGGTTTCTGTTGTGGGCAGCGTTTACACAAAAACTGACATTCCTCCCAACTGTATGTCCAAATTTCTAGATAATATCGTCGAATGGAAGTTATGTTCGGTTTTGGTAAGGCTGTCACCGTAACAGATGAATAGTATAGTCGCAAAGTACATGTTTTGATATCGAAAACTGGACCCAGAGTGGTCAGATTATGTTAACGCCAGCCCAATATCATTTACAAAGTTTATGTTTTCAGCATATTTTCTGTTTCATTTAAAATGCCTCGTGATGTTTACATTTTACACGTTTTAAAGTTTCATTTATATGTATGGAATTATCTTGCAAACAGATACATCCGGCCCAAAACATTAAAAATAGAACTCCTAGAGAACCACTTGAAGACCAGAGTCACGTTGTTAACATAAGTCATCTTACATTTGCATATGTAAGGCTGTTAACGTGGTTGACACCTCAGCCTCCAGCGCTCATCGCCCATCCCCCTCTTTCATTTGCATACCTGTGGAGAATTGCCTCTTGTGAAAACATTCTTTGTCGTACTGTAATGTACGTCCTTTTGTGAAAGACTAGGGTAATATTTACGTGTAACTTCTTCTTCACCACTTACGTCAATTCATTCATGCTTCCCTGGATGAGGCTGGCCCAATGTCAGTGGGGGGGCCCTTTTCAGATGTAGTCCACATGACAAAGTATGTCTGCCTTAAAGTCGTCACAAAAGCACGTTCTAGCACAACAACTCGAGCAACCTGTTATGGACTTGGCAGGCTGTCTGATGGAACATCGAATCCATAGCGTTTCACATCAGATTACGAAAATCCTTTCAAAAATGTATGAATTGCGAATAATACTTCATACATATATATATAACATAATATAACTCGTATATAACAATAGCACGTGACAGAAACTAGAATGATGAACATCTTATTTATGCTGTTTTTCATTGTATGCAAATTTAACATCTCCCCATGCAATTGTAACCAATGAAAAATCTGTTAAAGAGTGTGACCGTGGCAAAAAAATGACGTCATAATGTACATGAAAATCGGTCCGAAAAAATTACCCTAGCCTTTACAACTCCCTTTCTTTCTTTTTTTTTTTTTTCAGAAGAGTAACAGTCTACAGGACTTAGTGGGACACACCCATACCTGCCTGGGATCGGCCAAACACAGGTGAGGTTTGAACTTTGATACCAGCTGGATGCCGTACGCTCTCACTATATGGTACCAGTATCCTGCAGGTTAAGTCATAGGTGAACACAGTGTTCTATCCACAGTTTCTGGTGTTCAAGACTGCAGACATCAGGGCACTTTACTTGTACGAGGCAGCAACAAGCAAACGGCGAGGTGAAAGATAACATGGGAGGGTATGGAGGATGAACAACACTGGACAATATTCAGTGAATACCACTGGTAATAACCAGAAATTGAAGGATGTAAGACAACAGAACAATGTACACAGCATATATAAATTGTAATAGTCGACACAACATGGTTTCGGCCTTATTTATCCGTGACGCTTATTTAGCCGTGAGTTTTTCTTATTAACTCCATGCAGTAAAACTGCAAATGCTCGGATGTTCGTGGTCTCGAATTATGTTGGTGCCAATTTTTGTTTTTTTTTTGATTGGTGTTTTACGTCGTACTCAAGAATATTTCACTTATACGACAGCGGCCAGCATTATGGTGGGTGGAAACCGGGCACAGCCCGGGGGAAACCCACGACCATCCGCAGGTTGCTGCCAGACCTTCCCACTTTCGGCCGGAGAGGAAGCCAGCATGAGCTGGACTTGAACTCACAGCGACCGCATTGGTGAGAGGCTCCTGGGTCATTACGCTGCGCTAGCGCACTAACCGACTGAGCCACGGAGGCCCCTGTTGGTGCAATTGATGACATGACTACTTCTCGTCAAAACATTCTCATACTTGGGAGGATCTTTACTGTATCCTACAGTCTCATGGAATACAAGTAAAATTGGGGTTTACCTGTTCCTGTTGTACATTTTCTCTGGACTCACCCCGTTTTTCCATGTGCTAAAACTAACCTGAAAATTCACAGTTGTTCTCAGCGTGATGGTCGTCCCTTATATCATCTTACTTCAATTTGACTCAAAACATGCGATCTGGCGATGATACAATGTGCACGAGAAAAGAGAAACAAAATGATAAGGAATTAAATTGCCCTAAATGACTCTAAAATTTCACCCACAAAAGGGGCATTTTTAGGGGCAAATAAATGTCACAAATATTCTTTTTGTTACTGCAACTCCCAATTTTCAGTAGAATATCATCCCTTGTTCCAAGTAAACCTCAAAACACCTTTCTAAAATCAATAGAACTCTCAGAATCAGGAAAAATGGACAAACTAGTCATGATCGAAGTTTGTGGTCATTTAGGATAGTTATTGATTATGCCGGAATATGATGTGGTATGCTTGTGACATTTCAAATTTGACTTCGTGATTGTTTTCAACTGTGACCAAGCTGCTGTATAAGTCTGTGGCTCTGTGGATGAAATTTATGCCTTCTCTTTTAATTTGGACCATTCATTCATGTAACAAGACACATGGGAGAAAGGTGATACAAAATTGTAAGCGAGAGATGTTACAGGTTCTGCGATTCTTTCTTTCTGATTAGCCAATTCTGTGCCTATTTAATTTATTCGTGTAGCTGGAGGAATAAGAGAAATAGGACAGTTTTGCAATTTTGCACGTTTGATTTGCCAGTTCTCAGACTATTATATAATGCTTTTTTATTTATTTATTTATTTGATTGGTGTTTTACGCCGTACTAAAGAATATTTCCCTTATACAACGGCAGCCAGAATTATGGTGGGTGGAAACCCACAACCATCCCCAGGTTGCTGGCAGACCTTCCCACGTACTTCCAGAGAGGAAGCTAATGCTTTTTTTAAATGACAAGTATGTGGGAAAGTCTGTCAGCAACCTGCGGATGGTCGTGAGTTTCCCCCGGGCTCTGCCCGGTTTCCACCCACCATAATGCTGGCCGCCGTCGTATATAAGTGAAATATTCTTGAGTAGGGCGTAAAACACCAATCAAATAAATAAATCAAATTTAAATGTCAGAATGATATTTAACTGACCAATCAGACATGCAGATAAATACATGAATGACTTGACGGAATGTTGTAAATATTTTACACATACAGGATTGAAGGTTTGCTTTTGCTGGAGAAGATTGTCTGTCAGAGTAATACAGAAGTGTTTGTGAAACATGTCCGCAGTTGGATGAACTTGCTTCTGCAAGTCTTGCAGGTAAATATTAGTGTTGGTTGATTTTATTCATTTGAACTCTTTAAAATTTACAAATTTGCTAATCAAGCTCAAAGTAAAAAAAATGCCATAAAAACTCAGCCGTGATGTATTTTTCTTGGACTTAAGACAAAATTTTAATCATGAAGATTGGTGTTTTCTTTTCCTTTATTTTAGCTGAAATTTGGTGTGTAACAACTTGCCTAGAATTTACGTTGACAAGCAATATTTTGTTCAAGCAATATTTTGTTCAAGCAATATTTTGACCTTTTATTACTCATCAGAAGTAACAAGCTCAAAGTGATTTGAAATTTTGACTCAAGTCTTAGATTGCTTTGTGATCTCAAGGTCTGTTTTCATAACTTCGCATTTTAGTCTAACAAAGAAAATCCTCTCATGTTTGCACAGTTTGAGTGTTTTTTATGGTGAACTAAAGGTTAACTTAACTAATAAGTTTCACACAAGCAGTTGTTTTGTGTGTGTGTATATGCTTTCTCGCCATGATATGGCTGAAATATTGCTGATGTGGCGTAAGGCCATAATCATTCATTCTTTGTGGATAGGAAAATTACCCAAATTCCTCAACCTTTTCGTATATGAAAGAGCAACTTTCAGTGCAATTTATGCACATATTGATTTTGGAGATAAAACAACATTTTTTTAATTGGCCAGTTTCAGGGCTTTTACAAAAATTATAAGTTGATCAGTCAACACAGAATAATGGCATCAGAGTATGCTAGAGTAAGCACCTTGCGAACACTACTGAAGAATTACAGTACTGTATGACTTAGCCTTTGATATGGTTGTATTAAGAGAAAATTTGTGAACATAGTTAGGAAATAAAATGTTAAGAAAGTAACTTTATTTTGCACACATCTGGTTACTATGCAATAATGACTGCATTTATCCACAATTAAAACTTAAACAAAAAAGGACCTTGGTACTCCGGCATCTATAGGAATGGCAAGCAGTCAAAGCCTGCAGACATGGTGCACTGATTACCTCCCTTGATGCCTTTTTTTTTACATGTTTTAGGCACACTGCCCTGCAGCTCATCGCCATTTGACTTGTCATGTGGTCAAACTCTTGCTGATAGAAAGTAAAAGTTTACCAGAGCTGGCCAGAGAGGTGTCCACATCATTTCTTTCTCAACTGTTACCACTACTGCTGGGGGCATCGGAGGAGGTAGGATTTGAGGCTGTTATTGGGTTACCCCTACCTAACCACCTACATGTATCTTGGTGACATCAATAAGTTAACTCCACTCATACAATGATTGAAGTAGTCTATACACAGAATTTGTCAGAAGAAATTAATTACTCAACCATGGAAAAGTTCACGAGTTACATGTCAGAGGCTGATGGTTTATGCCTGGTTGATTGGTTCCCTGAACCCATGAAACTGGCCTCATAAACATGAGAAGTGGACAATTCCTGGGTTGTACATTTAACAACAATCAAATCAAATCCAATCAAATAGGGTTAATAAACTTTACCTGTACTGAACTCCCGTAAGAGAAACCTGGAGTGTGTACCAAATACATGTGCTCTTAACAATGGTACTAATGGTTTTGATTAGCACCAGGGTCCATACATGAGTAAATCTGAAAAATCATGGGTTTTTGTGGTTGGACCGGGAAAAGCCATGAAATTAAGTCTTCAGAACCAATATGAACTACTGTGTATTGTATCCTGACTTTTTCTTGGAGAGATTTGTTTTCTGGCATTTTTAAAATTGCTTAATGGACTTGTGTGTACGTTCGAAAGACTAAATGTTCAGCTTATCAGTATTTTTTAATAATAACATGGCTTCAATCTTGTACAATTTTCAAATTGTACTAGCCTGGTAAAATGTAATTTTTTTTGTCCAGAAAAGCCTTATAATTTCAACTCTTTAGTGAGCAGGAACCCTGATTCCAGTATTCAAATTTAGTACATCTGAATAAATTAGTTACAAAACCTTGTAAAATGCATCACTTGTATGTGGTTAGGATAGGTCAAATTTCTTCATACCTGCTGACTGGGCAGTTAGCGTCATTGTGTCCGTCCATCACTCAATCGATCTATCATGGTTTTTGTTCTCCAGTGGGCGCCCTCTTCTATTGGCTGCATTAACACTTGTATCAGACAGTACCCTGGGGCTTGTGGAGTGTTTAAGGTTTGTTCACATTGATCGAAATCTTTCGTTATTTAAGTCTGGTTCTCATAGAACTGACTAACCCTTACCAGTGGTCCCTGCTGACTGTATGAGAACACAGCCACTGGCAATGATGTATCGCCTGTAGTCCAGTGCCAGTCTGTACTGATGAACATACTTACTGGTGAATCAGTGCAATGAGAACACTTATATAATTGTTGCTGGACTTGGAAGACTCAATGTCCAGCCACCAGGTGTAGGAGATCAGGCTTTATGGTATCACTGCGTGTAAATGAATTTGAGAAAACTAAAAAACATTTTTCAAAAACTTCACCCTCGTAATATTTAAAAGTGCATGTAAAAGAATATGTATTTGAATTCCATATTTAATACCATATTCCATATTCAGATAGATAAATCTGAAATAAATGTACTAGTATCTTTTCGTTGCAGAAATTAAATGTTGTATTAAAAAAAAGCTCCATATCTGTATGTATGTTTTCATTTTCAGGGAAAAATTGAAAGCTTCATATTGCTTTACTTGGACAGAGAATATCCTGCGGAGGTAAGATATTTGTTATTAAGGGCAAATTTAGGGATACCTGTACCATTTAGGATTTACTAAAAAAAAAAGCTGAATGTACAGTGTAAGGAGATTGTTATCAGTTCAAAATTGTGATGTGTTTTTGGAGTTCTGAAGTTAGCATAGCACACCTTACAAAGGGACATCACTCTGGTGAAATAAGTTGAAATCCTTGTATTGCCTTCTGCTAGATTTTAGATATCTGGGCCCATATGCTGACTAGACTGCACACTAGTTAATGTTTTGGATCTTGAAATCTTGAAAACATTTTTCCCCAGGAGGCCATAAGATGTTTTGCCCTGTTAGCTGTCTGTGGTGGTAGTGGCAACCTGGGGGTGAAGTACACAGAAGGCTGGGGTAGACAGTGTCATAGAGCCCTGGTCAGTCTGTGGTCAGTGGTAGCCAAGCTATATGCTCATCTGGATCAAGGTGAGTTTTACACCTACCCAGGTAGACATGAGCAGTGAGAGATACATGTACATCTGTTACCTGCAAAGTTTTGAGTGCTAGATATGTGACGTGGACATTTTTTTCTCTCTTGATATGACTGTCCCTTTATTGATTCAGTAAATACATATATAAGTGATAGGTACCTTTTGTGGCAGGCATGTTTAGAAGTTTTGATTGAATTCAGTTTCCTGTGGAGAAAGTGTTAATTTTAAAGAAAAAATTTGATCCAATTCATTATGATACAGACATACCTGAACAGAAAGAGAGTGGCCTCCCTTACATCCGATCCCAGAGTCTGAGCCAATGAGAAGCAGCCAACTGGAGGCCAGATATGAAATGCTGAGTCACTGTCTCTGCTATCCTGTTGAAGTAAGAATGGTTATCCCTCATAGCAACACTATTATTGAAGGACAATCTTCTGGCGGTATTATAAATTGGGGAGTGCTGTCTGAAGTCAGCCACTGATACTTGTGACATAAATAACATGTACAAGGCTAATGGCACTTCATTCCTTGTCTCGAGAGAGAATATTGTGGAACATTGGTGTGAGCGGCGTAATGATTTTCATTTTTCATTATCATTATTTTGACTATCTTTTGTAATAATCTTTCCTTGTTTGACAAATTACAGGGCTCTGCCCAATTTCTTTCCACCATAACACAGGCCACCGTTGTTTTAGTGAAACATTCTTGAGTACAGCGTAAAACCCCAGTGAAATAAATAAACAGATAAATAAATATTTGGCAAAAACTGAAAAAATGAGTTTCAATATCGGGGGGTGGGGGGGGGGGGTGGGGGAAATGGTGCGCTGACAGTGACGCGAAAGTAGCCTAATATAAGTATGGCCACAGTGTGATACTGGCTGGTAACTGTAAGCCATAGAACAGTGTGTTTTACATTATAAATGAAGAAAACGAAATATGTAAAACAATAATTAATTTTCTGTGTTTTTAGTATTGTGCTTTGGGTAGACTTGTACACATGTGACTGGTTACCGACTAATTTAATTGTTTTGCAGAGAGGAGTTGTCAGCCACAGCCAAGATTCCTGTGGAAGACATCTTAACACTGATATGCAGAACGTTGTCTGTTAATAACAAAATGTTGGTAAGTTTTACACTTAATTGGGACCAGTTGCCATAGTATGTATGAAATACTGCCCGGAAAAATCATTTATTCATATCTGATTATCTCATGTCATTCCCAGAGCATTTCTGTCCAATAACAGGGAAAGCAATTAACAAAATGTTAGGGGTGGTATCTCAAAATGTACTTCATGTATTGAGGAGACTTTCAGTTTTAAATGCATATAAAGCATAGTGACAAGAGAGGAGTGTTCCATAGCTGATGATCTGTGTGCATTTTAATTACCGTATATTACCAAATACTTTGTTTATTAAGCTGATGCACAGGTGAGCTCTGTCGTAGTCTTGCTGCAAAGGCTAAGTTTTATGAAAGTGGTTAGTTATCTATATGGAGGAAATGGGAGAGAGCTCAGAGAAAACCTTTATGATTCCACATCCACCTAAAAAAACATCTTGACAAAAACCACAGCTGAACATGAAGATGTTGGATTTGAACTTCTACCCTTATTGGTCAGGACGTGTTGACCAACTAAATCAGCTTGTACAGGAATCCTCTGAAATATTCTTACAAGACAAAAAAGTATTATACATGTACACCATTCCACTTTAATCTTGTGGAAGGAGACTCTGTTGCAATGTAAGGAAAATAATGTTTAAAGTGTTCGTTACCTTTAACAAATAATTTAACTATCAAAGCTGTTTATTATGTCTTGTTTTACTCAGCTATCCAAACGCACAACAGAGCGCCTCATGCTGGGGTACATCATTCCTTCCATTCACAAAGCAGCTCTTCAACTCTTATCAGCTCTCATACTCTGGTAAGCTTAAGTTTAATTTCTTTGTGGTTTTTTTTTTTCCATTACTTTTTAATTTATGATTTTTTCCTGTGGCAAGTTTTCACTTTTAAGGCTCTTTTTAATTTTGCAAGAGTTCTTCAATAAAATTTATATTATGTATGAAGGGCAAAACTTCAAATAGCGTGCTTAGCTTTTGCATTGAAAAAGAATATGTAAGTTCTGTGGAGCCTTTACACAGTATTTATTTATTGGATTGGTGTTTTAAGCCATACTGAAGAATATTTCACTTATACGACGGCGGCCTTGATGGCGTGCTAACCCCCTCAACCACGGAGGCCCCTACACAGTATTTGGATGGGACAGTAATTATGTGTATTGACCTTTATAATGGACATTACAGGATAAAGTAATATCTTTGTAATATTTAGTTATGTATCGTTAGCTGTGTCACCACACATCTTCTACCTGTGCCTGAGGATTAGAATTTCACACCCTGAGTTATAAATTGACACATACTCTACTCAACATGGGGATAACGATTTTGTCCTTACAATATTTGCGAAAGAACTGAGCTGAGAAAAAGCAAGCAAGCCATGTCGACAGCAGATAACACGGGGATGCAGCGTTACAATGCAAAATAATGCCAGTCTGCGCAGTAATTTAGCTGTGCAGGGTTTAAATTTACTGTAATTCTTTAACCTTTTTGCATGTGTGCAAGGTGTGTATTCAAGCATATTCTGAAGACATTGTTCTATGTATATTGATAAAATTATACTTTTTGTGAAGCATTGAAAATGACCAATCAAACCAATGTAATTGTGTCCGGATTATTCAAATTAAGTGTACAAATGTTTCTCTGAAAATTGCTCCTTCGTGTGCGAAATGGTTACAGTAAAGAATGATGTAAGTCTATCCAGTGATTTAGCTGCACAGGGTTTAAATTTCATATACTTCTTGTGGGCATGTCATACAGCTCTGGCAAGTGTATATCAACATTTTAACCTGTCCATGATCAGCCAGTGGCCATCGACAAACACATTATTGACCGATCACTTTGTGGGCAGATGTGTATGAATAAACACAATTACTGTAAGAATCCCATTCATTACCTGAAGCTAATGTGTTGTGTGCTGTGTTACAGGGTATGTGAACAGGAACTCTAAAGTGAAAGTTATGCCTAAAAAAAATTTAAAAGAAAAGTTTTTTGGGGCATAATTTATATCTCTAGCTCTCCCCTCTATTTTTGCAAATTTTCTGTCACTGGTTGAAAGTTTTCGGAAAGGACATCATTGATGAATTTACTGGGAATGCTTGACCAGTATAGCACCCCCCAGTACTAGCTCTTCCTCACCCCCTTCCCCTGCAGAATTGTTTTGACTGTATATTAAGTGTTTCAAGTATCCTTTACCAATATTTTGTGTTTTTACAGCACAAAGAAAATCCTGGTGCCATTCTGTGGGTGTATCATCTCCCAGCTCACACAGACTCTCAGCTGGACACATGTTAACTGTTACACCGTGGGCATGGACAAACCATACAGGTACTGATGTCAGCATACCGTGCCATGTTAGGCTTACTATTTTCAGTTTGTGTTTGTTTATTATTTGTTTATTTATGGGTGTGGGGATTTGTATTTAATTCTTCAATTCACCATGTGACTGAAACTTTGCAGATGTGGCATTAAAAAATAATCATTTATTTATTCATTTCAAAGTCTTAATTCCTTTAAAATTTTGAAGATAACAGTACATGGGAAGGTCTGCCAGCAAACTGCAGATGGCCGTGGGTTTCCACCGGGTTCTGCTCAGTTTCCTCCCACCATAATGCTAGCTGCCGTTGTATAAGTGAAATATTCTTGAGTACGGCGTAAAACACCACTCAGATAAATTAAAGGTCACAATCATTTGTACATGCACAGCAAGATACTTTTGTTGACTCTATTTTGATATGTTAAGCAACGTTCTAAAACTTTCATCTTTCACATGGAGTTATTCATTTTTCAAGTTTTTTTTTTTACTAAGTTTGAGTAATTTCTTATCAGAGCATTGGTGCCATTCTTTGACCTTTATTTTCTTCTGAGAGTGCATTTTTACACACCAAACTTCAGGTGAAATATAAGTCCAGTAGAAACTTCAGTTTACATTTAGTATTCAAATTTATGCTTTGTAGTTAATTGTAGTCTTGATGTGTTAATAACTATCCCCAATATTTGTGGAATATTTGTGGTGTATAATCTCTGTTATATCCAAGGTATTTATTAAAATTCAGTAAAATTAAAACATGCATTAAGTTTATGCATGGATTCACTTTTGTATGGAAATGTGTGAAGAAAAAAAATATCAGTAAGTTATTACGTGAAAACTTGAGCAAAGACTACATGTAAACATCAAACAGACTGAATGATACATTGATTTAACTGATTTCAGTCACCTGCGGGAAACTGTGTATGCCGTGACTTGTGATTTGTTAAAAACTCTGGGAGGTTGCTGTGACCTGGGGTTGTTGGGGTCAGAGTTCATTCAGGAGCTGTTGTCAGACATCAGAGCTGAGGAAATAGAACTGAAGGTATGGTTGAGTTGTCACATTCATGTAGACTGAAATTGGAATTGAACTCTTGACAGTGATGACAAAATGGAAACATAAGTAAGGCCTGGACTTGAACTCACAGCAACCGCATTGGTGAGAGACTCCTGGGTCATTACACTGCACTAGCGTGCTAACCAACTGAGCCACGGAGGCCACCATAAAATGTTACTTTTGTAGTAATGAAATATACATTTTTCTTGTTAGATATCACCCTGCCTTATAAACAAACTTCAAAACACCTTTTTGTGATTAACAGAACTCTCAGAATCTGGCAAAATGAGGAACTTTGTTATAAACAAAGTTTTAGGTCATTCACATGTATAACATTTTAATCCTGTTCAATTGGCAGTGGTGGAATACTGTTAAATATCAGGGAACACCTGTCCATGTATATAAATACGAGGCTATGTACAACGTACTGCACTGATTTAATGACCTTGTTGGGGCCTCAGTGGCTCAGTTGGTTAGTGCGCTAGGGCAGCGTAATGACCCAGGAGTCTCTCACCAATGCGGTCGCTATGAGTTCAAGTCCAGCTCATGCTGGCTTCCTCTCCGGTCATACGTGGGAAGGTCTGGCAGCAACCTGCGGATGGTTGTGGGTTTCCAAGAGCCCAGTTTCCACCCACTACAATGCTGGCCGCCGTCATATAAGTGAAATATTCTTGAGTACGGCGTAAAACAACAATCAAATAAATAAATAAATCAAATGACCTTGTTAACTTCACTTGCTAACAAGAGTATGAGGAGATCAAAAATCGTTATGATTGAAGGCAGTGTTTAATAAAGCATTTGGTGCTACTCTATTAGTATTCAAAAAGCATTGGATGAATAATCTTGAATTCCAGCACAACGCAATGACCTACAGGCCTCTCACCAAAGCAGTTGCTGTGAGCTCAAGCCCAGCTCTGGCTTCCTCTCTGGTTGTACGTGGGAAGGTTTGTCAGCAACCTGCGGATGGTCGTGAGTTTCCCCCGGGTTGTGCAAGGTTTCCTCCCTCCGTAATTCCGGCCATCGTCATATAAGTAAATGTAGCTGGAAAAAAAAAAATGGAAAAATGTTCTAATTTCTAGAGAACCGCAGGGTTCATATAGGGCCTTGAAAACCTTGAAAAACCTGGAATTTAAAAGTAACTTTTCCAGACCTTGAAAAACGTGGAAAAATAGAGGTTTCTCTAGTTTGGCCTGGAAAAGCCTTTAAAATCTAATTCTTTTGTAGTTCTGCCTTGGCCAAACCTTGGCCAAACCTTGGCCACAGTAATGTGCTGACATTCTCAACATGAGAAATTTGTCTTTCATCAAATTTTAAGTTGATTACTTCAAAGTTTAACCATGTCAACTATTCATTTATTTATTTATTTATTTGATTGGTGTTTTACGCCGTACTCAAGAATATTTCACTTATACGACGGCGGCCAGCATTATGGTGGGAGGAAACCAGGCAGAGCCCAGAAAAAACCACGACCATCCACTGGTTGCTGTCAGACATTCCCACTTATGGTCTGACAGGAAGCCAGCATGAGCTGGACTTGAACTCACAGCGACCGATCAACTGTTCAAGTTCTTTTCACATTGCTCTGAACATGTGTAAGAGTAGAATATTTATTCCATGTAGCCTGGAAAATGTTAATGTTGTGCTTGGAAAAAGTTTTGAAAAACCTTGGAATTACCAAACCATTGGAATTACCAAACCATTGGAATTACCAAACCATTGGGTCTATTTCTCATTAGGACAGTACATGTAGACATTTACATAAGGTCATACTATCTGTTTGAATCTTTTTTTTTTTAAATATTAAGTTATGTTTGGAATTGATTAATTTGCTAATGTTCAGTTTTTCTATTTCGTCATAGATAAACAGTTCAAAACTGAATAAGAATAACAGTTCAGACGGCCCATCTTCTTCCAAGAAAAGGAAGAAAAGTGGGGGTTATCAGGAGATAAGTCGGGGCCAAGGACTGGCTAAAAAGATCAACAAAACAGCCAATCACAGCACTTGTTCCATGGCTCTGGAAGGTAAAACTAAAATGCATGAATATTATTTCAGTGACAGAAACTACTTTTTTTACACATCTACACAGCAGAAATGAAAGCATTATAATCAATTTACAGGGTATACTTGTCTATAATATTTCAAACGCCTTGTGGAATCATACTGAAGCCAAGTTTAATACATTTTAAAATCCCCCAGGAAATTGTTACATCAAATTCTGCTGATGTATAGCCACACATGCTGTTGCTGTCAATCCAGCAAAATTTCTTTACGTGACTTTATTTATAACATATTCATCATCCCATCAGGAATATGTTCTCTCAGCTGGCCAGCTAGTATCAAGTTTTAAGTCTGTTAAGTTAAGCGAGATGCAGTGTGAAAAAGACTCAGCCTGTTTATCCGGACTTACCCTGATTCCTCAAACTTTTGCCATATGAAAGATCAGCTTTTAGGGCAATTTATGCACATATTTGATTTGGGAGACAAAACTACATTGGTTGGATTGTCCATTTTGCAGGACTTTACAAAAAGTATAATTTTATCGATCTCCACATAATAATACCTTCAGAATATGCTTGCAGACATGCAAAAAGGTTGAAGAATACCACACCTTGCACACAAGCAATATTTGGGTCATATCATGGTGATCAGAAAAGGATAAATGTCATAAAACCAGACAAACTGAAATAAAAAAATTATGCAAATGGTGCATAAAATATACCCTAAAGTAACGGCCAATTACATGCACTTATACAAAAACAGCGCATGCAGCTACGAAATTCTCTGACTTCGTTAAAACTTACGTAAGGATTTTTATGTCATAGGAGAATTTTTGTTTTTCCTTCAAGATGTTTGCTGTGTAAGACGTGTAATGCTGTGAATGTTGTTGTTGTTGTTGCAGCACTGAGGTGGCTCTTACATACAAATGGCAGTACAGTGATGACAAAGACAATGAAAGTAAGTTTTACCGTTCTACATAAATATCGGGTTTAACTTTTGGTTTGATTAATTTCCTTTATAAAGCTAAGGTAATTCATTTATCGGAAAATTGGAAGAAGAAATGTGATATGTTTTTTTCTGCGTTACATGCTACAAGAGAACATTTTGAATTTTGCCTTATCAAAGTCAATGACGGAGATGATGGAAGACAGTCATAATAAAGCACTTTGCAAATCCGTGGTATGTAACATAGCGCAATGACCTAAGAAACTTTCACCAATACAGTTGCGTGAGCTCAAGTCCAGGTCTTGGTGGATTCCTCTCGAGTAGTATGTGGGATGGTCTGCCAGCAACATGCGGATGGTGGTGGGGTTCACTGGAGCCCAAATTCCTTCCGGCATAGTTCTGGATGCGGGTCATAGATGTGAAATGTTCTTAAATAAACATCCTAAAACATGAATTAGATAAATAAATTCAAATACTACAACTTGATTTGAACAGGCAACCGTTTATATCAGCAAGCCAGTGATTTAATCATTCTTCTGTGTTTGTTTTCAGGAGATAATCATTCTTCTGTGCGTGTTTTCAGGAGAATATCATTCTTCTGTGTGTGTTTTCAGGAGAATATCATTCCTGTGTGTGTGTTTTCAGGAGATAATCATTCTTCTGTGCGTTGTTTTCAGGAGAATATCATTCTTCTGTGTGTGTTTTCAGGAGAATATCATTCTTCTGTGTGTGTTTTCAGGAGATAATCATTCTTCTGTGTGTGTTTTCAGGAGAATATCATTCCTCTGTGTGTGTTTTCAGTTGATAATCATTCCTCTGTGTGTGTTTTCAGGAGAATATCATTCCTCTGTGTGTGTTTTCAGGAGATAATCATTCCTCTATGTGTGTTTTCAGGAGATAATCATTCCTCTGTGTGTGTTTTCAGGAGATAATCATTTTTCTGTGTGTGTTTTCAGGAGATAATCATTTTTCTGTGTGTGTTTTCAGGAGATAATCATTTTTCTGTGTGTGTTTTCAGGAGATAATCATTCTTCTGTGTGTGTTTTTGGGAGGTAATCATTCTTCTTTGTGTGTTTTCAGGAGATAATCATTCTTCTGTGTGTGTTTCAGGATATAATTTTTCTTGTGTGTGTGTTTTCAGGAGAATATCATTCCTCTGTGTGTGTTTTCAGGAGATAATCATTCTTCTGTGTGTGTTTTCAGGAGAATATCATTCTTCTATGTGTGTTTTCAGGAGAATATCATTCTTCTGTGTGTGTTTTCAGGAGATAGTGCATTGCCTCATGGAGGTAAGCAACCGCATGCAGCAGTGTGCTGACTCCCCTGCCCTCCCGTACGCTCACCCAGCCTGCCGAGTGGGAATATATCGGGCAGTGTTAGCCTTAGTACTAGTGCCACACCCTACTGTTCCACCCCCGGTACACCTGGCTTTCAGACTCCTACAGGGGGGGCTTCAGACCCAGACTTGCAGGTAATGTTAATACACTATGTAACAAAAAGTTGATGTGTTATGTAAATCAGCCACAGCCACGCATGTTATATTAATGAGATGTTTATGTTCGTGAGATTAACAAAGACTTTAAAAATTTTACTTGCTGCTGCACTGAGAGGTTAGAGCAAGGAGACTTGACTGGTTGGCCTGGTGTCAGTATAATGTGACTGGGTGAGGTGTCATGTCTGGTGTCTTTGATGTGATAATTCAGTAGCGGCAGCACTTTAACAGCATGGACTCGCCCTGCCACAAAAAGACACAGTATATGTACACACTCATAATGACTCGTCGTTGTCGTATGACTGAAAAATTGTTAAGGACAATGTTAAAACCCAAGCATTCGTTCGTTTATTCTTCAGCAGATTGGCGTAGGGCATGTCGTGTGGGGGACTCCGATGTTGCACATAATGATATTTTCTGCTTGACAGATGCAATGTAGCGTACGTTACACCGACAGTTCACATTGTTGATGTAAAGCTCATTCCACACGCTCATCATGCCGTAACTGTCTCAAGCCAGCAATTCACCATGTTCTACTTTGCAACATGCTATAATTCTGTAACATCTATATTTAGATGACCACTGAGACATCTTATGAAGAAAACAATATGTAAACAAGTTTTAGTTTAGTTGTGATGTAATCAAACGTATGGGAACTGACAGACAAGTTTGGATGCAAATTTCAAAAATGCACCCCAACCAGTTTTACGTGCATGTCATGCAAAATGCCTGCACAATATATTGGGCAGGTGTGTTTTGATAGTTATTATGGCATTCAAATTTATACACTCATATTTTCAAGAACTTGAATCTGTTGTTAAATATGTAAACACAGTAAATCACCGTTGTCTTCGTGGAATTTGTTTGCTGGTCATTGCCCAGCTAAGAGAATGGTAATAACTTTGAGTTATTAATGTTAATGTTTGAGAATTAATTAATGAGTAAACCACATGTGCTGTAATTTCACATAATTTTTCTCCACTTTAGTATAGCACGGTGCTTAGTTGATGAAAATTCCATGAAGTTATAAGTAATTTTAATACTGTAAGTGAAATATGTAACTTACAGCAACTGCAACCTAAAAGAAATTTATTTACATTCCTGATTAAGAACTGACCAATTGTGCTGTGTCACCGTTGTTGTTGAAGGTGTCATCGTGCTGTAGAGAAGCTGTGAACATTGTAGAGGTTATTGTGCATCCCAGAGCACCATGTCTCCAGCCAGTGGTCAAGATGACTGACCCTCCCATCCTGATTGGGCAGAGTACAATGATGAGAGGTGGGACGAATGTGGAATCTAACAATATGACGTGCGAACATGATGGTGAAACGTATTATGATATTCCAGGTACACATGGTGGAAATCCATGGAGGAAGCTGGGAGCTTTCAACCCTCTTGATGACTACATTAGAAGTCCTCACCACAAAGATGTATCGCATGAAACAGTCGAAATTTCTGCGAGAACTGTTAAGCGGAGTGAGGAAACATTTACAAGCAGTCAAATGCAATTACAAGCCAAGGCTTCAACATCAAGCCTTGAAAGCCATCTTGATAACTTTCTTGCTACTAACTGTGACCTGCCAGCCAATCAAATGGTTTGTAACATTGATTTTGAAAGAACTAATATGATTGATCAGAAGAAAGTTGAGGTTGTGTCATCTTCTGTTGCTATGGTAGCAAAAAACCCTTTGGATTTGTTGGAGGTCCAAAAAACTTGTACAGTTGATGAAGAAGTGGAGGAAGCGGGTGATGTTGTTCCTGTGAGTTTAGAAGGGAACGCAGTCTCTAAAACTGATACAGAATGCAAAGTCATCTATCCAGATGTCCAACAAAAGTCTCTATTGGCAGATACAAGTGATTTGAAAGAGGTAATTGAGATATGTGCCGGTGATATGTGCACATGAAACACAAGGAAAAGCTACCCAGAAGATGTTATCACACCTGTGAATGAAGTGGAAAAAATTGTTAGGAAATTTTGCTTCAAGATTTAATTTGCCACAATTTTAATTTAATGTTCCTTCAAGAATTAATTCACACGCCAGAGCTAAGTTTAATCACCACCAAAACCAGGGAAGCTTTTTGTTGTAGGTGTCATTGTATTTGCTGTTTTTATTTCTCTTTTTTTCTGTGAACAAGGGTTTTAAATTTACTACCAGTGCAAACTTTGGCTAAAAATTTGCTTCTTTTTAGACTCACGTGACTGCAAGTTAAAATATTTGAATGGAATGGACTGTGAATTAATTTCATTTGTCATTTTAAGATATGGTTGAGTTTCTTCATGTAAGTGAAATTTAGTGAATTATCTGCTAGCCCTTTGACTTTCTCAACGAATGAATATGTTCTGTTTCTTTCAGAATGAAGATCTCGAAGATATGCTGTCCAGTTTTGTTGACGCGAGCCCCGACAGAGACTCTGAAAATAATTAAATTGACTTTATACTTGTATTAAAGTAATCATATAAACCTATGTGCATTGTTCATATATTTATTTATTTACTTCATTTGTGTGTTACGCCGTACTCAAGAATATTTGACTTATACGACCTCGGCCAGCATTATGGTGGGAGGAAGCCAGACAGAGCATTGTTCTTATAGTTATTGAATCTAAGATAATTAGGGGTAGATGCCATGAGGCCATTTTTCACTTCAACTTTAACAGTACTTAAAATGATAAATAATTTTTGCCTCAAATGAAATGTAACAGAAAACTTTATAAGGCTCAGTAAGGTTACATGAGCATCCGTGGCCGATGGTGTAGTCTGCTAGTGCAGCAGAATGACCCAGGAGCATCTCACAAATGTGGTCGATATGAGCTCAAGTCGAGCTCATGCTGGCTTCCTCTCCAGTAATACGTGGGAAGATGAAGATGGCAGCAATGTGCAGATGGTTGTGAGATTCCCCCGGGCACTGCTCTTGTTCAGTCAGTGGTACTCCGGATATCTCAACACGTAAAAGTGAACCTCATCGTGTAAGTCAAACAGTCTTGAGTATGGCGTTAATAAGGAGTCAAATGAATAAATGAATCGTACTGTACAGATCTGTATATCGGTATACGTCCTCCGGTATCAAATTGGTAATAAAGCATACAGAGCATTTTTTGTCGCTTCAAGCGTGAATCTGCCGAAAATTCAATTTCCACTAAATGCTACGAACAATCCATAACCGGGGAGTTGGTCGAGTGGTTAAAGACACTTGTGTTTCAGTCGTAAGGGTCACACGAGGTACGGGTTCAATCCCTGCCTTGGACAAGGTTTTTGTACATTCTCCAGCTGTCACTGTTTCTTGGGCCTTGGTGTTATTAAGCGGTCAGCGACGCTGATACGAGATCCAGTGAACAGTCTAGCGTTCGTTGAAAACCAATTGTCTTCCACCAGTGTGGTGTGCATATCTGCATCATAAGTGGGGAAGTTTATCAGCATCTTGTCAGCGATCGGTGCATGTGGCGTGTAATATAATGACAGATTACAGCAAGTGCTGTGACATATTCACATGACGACATGCCAGCCAAGGTCTCTCACTGGCTCTGGAAACTTAAAACATTGTTCACCCCCCAACCGATCGGACTATACAATGATGTAGGCTAACGGGCTCGAATCCAGCTTTCGCAGGTTTGGCTTTGCTTTTGGAAAGTTTGTTAGGTACGTAACAAAAAACGACGGTATATTCCGTACATTCCGATTGGCCATCACTTATAAACTTGTCGCACAAGTGTTTTTTTATTATTATTATTATTATTATGGTTGTTAAGCAATTATAGGTTCTTAAACACCTTCGGCATTTTTTTTTTTCAAATTTATACTAAAAGTCAAGATTTTATCTTTGAACAGAATCCCCATTAAATGACGACACGCACGTCAATTCTATAGTTAATCTCCAAAGAAGACGTAAAACATTTTTATTTATTTATTTTTTTTTGCCAGTAGATGTTTACTACGTCACATTTAAAGATAAGCCGTTCCTTTCTCTATGGTCGAGAGAACACTGTTTTCACAGAGTGCAACTATCAGAAAAAAGCGCCTAGAGCTAGACAGATAATTAAGGTTACCGGCAAACTTCAAAGTCGTTTTAACGCCTCACTGCAAAGGTAGTAACTTGAGATTTACTTACTTTAGGACTTTATCCATCTATTTTTAAGCAAACATGACAGATGAGGACAAGTTCAACATTTAAAACGATTATTTAACATAACGTCAAACGCCACTGCAGAAAGAACCATTTTCTTTTTCTCAGTAGGCAAAGAATATCTTGTAAAGAATGATCAAAAATACAAAGTTGTATTCCCTGATAAATAAATCTATACTATGGCGTCTGTATTAATTAATTCTGGGTTTCCTGCCACCATAAGGGGTCTCCGTGGCGCAGTTGGTTAGCACGCTAGCACAGCGCTATAACCCAGGAGCCTCTCATCAATGCGGTCACTATAAGTTCAAGTCCAGCTCATGCTGGCTTCCTCTCCGGCCGTAAGTCCAGCTCACGCTGGCTTCCTCTCCGGCAGTAAGTGGGAAGGTCTGTCAGCAACCTGCGGATGGTCGTGGGTTTCCCCCGGGCTGTGCCCGGTTTCCACCCACCATAATGCTGGCCGCGTCGTATAAGTGAAATATTCTTTAGTACGGCGTAAAACACCAATCAAATAAATAAATCCTGCCACCATAATGTTCGCTGCGGTTGGATAAGTGAAATATATACGACGTTAAGCACGAATCTAATAAATAACAATAGCAACATATCAACTGAGATCATCCTAACAAGGAAAAAAATAAACCAAAAAAAAAAAGAAATAGGACTATACGTTTTATTAGTGTAGCAATAGTTACTCTTCCCGGACTGGTTTAACTGTATTTCTTAAAGGGGCGACAGTTAAGTGGTAACGCTCCACATGTCAGTCTGAACAGAAGAACATGGGCCTATGTATAAACACTCGCACGAAAGCGTTCAATACTGAAAGCTAAAGCTTGCAATAAAACCTTCTAAAAAGACTAAATGTGAGACGTATTAATTTATGAGTATAAAAGGCACAATCTTAGGTAAATCAAGTAACTTACCACCCAAAGAATGTTTAGCTTATAGACCTGTTTGTCTAAACATGAATACAAGACCAGTCAAATAAATAAATAAATTAAACTTACTAGTTGACTGTGTATGTTATAAAACAGCAAATCTGTAGACTTCAAACTGGGTAGTTAGTCTGGTTCCCTGACGTATTCTGCGTATCTTGAATGTGCTGAAGCGATTAGCGGTCGTCAGGTACAGGGAACTGGCCAAAGCGGGCAGTTAGTCACATCCTCAACAGCATACACCATAACGTTGAGTATGACGTCATGGAGCATTAGAGCGTCATTGACGTTGTAATAACGTGCGCTAAAACGTTCGGCGTCGAATCAGACGTTAACGCTTTCGAAACATTTCAACACAACGTCTTGGACGTTGGGAAATACGTATGCAACCACTCGACAGCAAAATGTCTTTTATCCGGAAATTCGTCAGTAAACTTCAAGTAAGGAAACGTTCAAACGCCTCCGTAAGTGAGAGCGAAAACGTGGCCTTGACTCAGGACGTGGATACCTTCCCGGAGGTCTCACCGACAGCATCATGGCCGCCTCCGGGTCGTCAGGCGGGGGTGTCGGCGGCAGCCTGGCCGGAGCCCATTGATGATAGAGTCAATGATGATAACTCTTCCTTCCTTTCCGTCCGAGGGGAACCGGAAGACGGTGAAGTGGAGGGAGGATGTGAGCGCTCTTCCTCCGCGTCGTCTGTTGATAGGAGAATAAGGAAAGATCGGAAAAAGATAAACAAGAAACTGGATAAATACAGGTATAGGCTGGGCCACATTTACGAACGGATACATGTATTTGACTAAATTACCGAGTTATTTTAACCAACTTAGTCCAGGTGGATATACATGGTATCTTTACAGCCCGGAAAGTCTGTATGAATGTGTGAAAAATGTCTAGGAAAAAAGTATAATAATAAAAAAATATAATGCGTCTCATTTTCTGTTTAGTAGTATACTGGAAAGCGTGAGATTGTAAAGAACATAAAGCATCTTAGCAGAGAATTCTTTAAAAAATGAACTAGACGTGTTAAAGGTTTTCTGTTCTAAATTTATATTGCTCTATAAATCATTATGTTGTTTATTTCTTTCTCAGACAATCCTGCTCCGAGAGCGTATTAGATTTTATATTTAGGATTTCTGCCTAATAGAGCAGCCAATGCAGTTGTCCAAAATCAAAGTATAAGAGCAGTAGGTTTAGTTCATATTTAATAGACTGTTTTGCAATTATTTGTGGGGTAAGCACAAAATTAAAAACTTGGCTTAAATTCAAATCTGGTAATAACAGTAATCCTGTGTCCCGGTCATGGTTTCTCTCGTGATGTCAATTATTTGTATATATTTCATGTTGGAAAATAACTATCACTCATTCCCCAATGCACTGGTGTGATTTGCAGACGCGAACGCTGGCGGGTACAGCGTAAAGCCATGGAGCTTCAGCATTTACAGGATGAGATCTCTTCTCTTATGAAGATGCTGACTCAACTGAAAAAGCAGAAAAACTTGCTGGAAGCGGAGAAAAATAACAAACTGAGAGAAATGGTGCTGACATGTAAATTAGGTGAGCTGTTTTAAATGTTGTTTAGAACATGAAAATGGTGCAAAAGGATCAAGCCTAAGAGATGCTTAATACGCCTGCTCCCGAAGCCCTCTTAACGTTAAGAGCACGTAACTACCATGGCGACGTAATGCCTATAGTGCTCGTAGCCATGGTAGTTAAGTGCTCATAACGTTAAGAGGGCTTCGTGCAAGTGGGCACAGACCCCGGGATCACGAAGCAAGCTTAGACTTAAAACAAGATATCTAAATCACTTTAAAATATTTAGTTCTTACGTAACATGGACAAAATATTGCCTGAAGGAATAAATTTTGGGTAAGTTATTGTACAACAAATTGGAGCTAAAATAACGGAAACGAAGATGCCAAATTTAATGACTGAATTTTGACTTAAGTCTGAGATCGTTTCGTGATCCTATCCTAGCATATGATTGGTCCGAGACTCACTGGGCACTGACTTCGGGGGCCGATTCCACAAAGCCGTTTCTAACTTAAAGGGACATAGGCCTTCCGCCGAAACAAATTCAGAATTTTTCAGTTGGTTTAACTAGGTACAAAAATGAGTTGCATTTGGTTCCTAATTAACGCCAAAAAATGTCAATTGAGAGAATTATAACATGCAAATATCATGAGAGAACATGCATATGCAGCGCACGGACAATAGATCGCAAATGTAAAGAATACAATAGACTGAAAGCGAATCATAAGTCTTATAAACCAAATACGATCTTCCTCTCTATTGAAAATGATTTATAAAGTATTCGTAACTCCCAGCGGTCAGCACGGTAGACCTGAAGTTAGCTTACATAGTACATGCAGACCGCATAATTACAACACAATACCGAGTCTGACTTGTCAAGTTCGCTGAACCTCTCCCGTCGTCTAGACAACGAGGGGGGTAACTGATTTAATAAATCAGGTTTTCGAAATACACACGACTGGAGTGAGTTGATGGTCGAAGGGAATACTCGAATAAAACTGAACATTCGATTTTCACTCAAAGGCAGACAAGTGTCAGCAAACATCTGAAAGTCTCAACATTATGTAGATGACGTCTGAAATAACAACCATAATTTTGTCGACGTCGGCTGTATGTCCCTTTTTTTGTCAAAATTTAAAATCTCATCACTATGCTTATTTCTGGGTCCCGTAAGTTGAAATTTTGATAAATTTATTTTAAGATGACATTTATATGGTGGTCTAAATGGCAATTTCATGGTCCCAAGAGTAATCTTTAAAATTGTATTTGAAGTCAGAAATGGCTTTGGGGGATCGGCTCCTGATGGGTACTGATTTGGGCGCTGAATTCAGGTGGCTACTGATCTCAGGTGGCCGTTGGTTTCAGGTGGACGCTGATTCCAGGTGGGCACTGGTTTCAGGTTGCTCTGAGTTCAGGTGGGTACTGGTTTTAGGTTGCTCTGATTTCAGGTGGGCACTGGTTTTAGGTGGACACTGATTTCCGGCGGCCACTGATCTCGGATGACCACTGGTTCCTGAAGGACAGTAACAACAGATGCTACCACAGTCCGATGTTCCGACCCAAAGACGATTTTTGAAATAAAAAATGTATTAGTTCAACTCCAGACAAATGCTAGGAGTGTTTCTTTATTACCACATGTCAAAATGTTCCCAGCATAGAGTAGAATTAGCTTCCAAGAAAGCTAGTAAGTGTTTAAGGTGACAGAGTGCAATAATAGGTTACATTACGGTTTGTAGTGACGGTCAGACAGTTTGCTGGCACACATACGTAATTCATGCATTCTACTGTTTCAGTTCCAGAAGACATCAGTCCAGAAATGAAAAAGAAAGAACCGTTACAGTTTAAGAAGTATCACAGCGCCAAATCCGTGGCGGACACACAGAACTTGCTGCAGAGCATCCACATGAAACAACAGGCACTGCAGCTTCTGGAGGTGCTAACCTTCAAGAAGATGTTAAACTTCGAACACAACGGTTTCACCGGGCAGCCCAAAAACAACAACAACAATGTGCTGATGGAAGAGGGTGCCATCGAAAACTTCATGCAAGACGCCATGACTCATATTGAGCGCATGGAAAGAGACAAAGACAGACTGCATTTAATCACTTCAAACTTTTTTCTGCGGTCAAGCCCAGATCCCGTTATTCTCCCCGTGGGACCTATTCCTTTGGCGTTCGATAACCCACTATTTCATACCGAATAATAATCGTGTATTTGAAACGGAAAAAATAAGACATCACGGAAGAAACAAATTAAAAAATTATGTGAAGGACAGTGGGATTTTGTATTATCTGTACATCCAGCACCCTAGTTCTAGTTCTGGAAAATTAGGATGAACTCCTTTGGGAAACCATAACTGGTCTAACATTTAAGAATATTCGTCTAATATGAGACTATCGCGAAGTTTACAGCGAAACGGAGGAATAAAATGTGGTTCCTTGCCTCGCAGTATTTTAATATTTTGTTATTTATGTAGTTCTTTGTGGAGCGTTCTAAATAGTAATAATATATTAAAATACTTTGTCGCATTTGTAGTAATCAGTTGAGTGAATATTACTCCAGGGTCTAGTTTCTTGAAAAAAAATGTACTGTGCAGATGACGTCATTTTATGCATACGCAATACTGACTTGATATGTGTTGTGCAATAATGCATTGGCCTGCTGGCGGGCGTTGATTAAATTAGATTTTAAACAGTATAGCTTTCGGTGTTTAATGTAAACTACAAATCGCATTTGTTTTTAATTAGTATACAGTAGTGAAAAATTTTAACTGTGTAGCATTTGGAAGGAAACTTTAGCTTCCACATTAACCGCTCTGAATCATTACAATCACTGATCTGGAACTCTGCGCTGCTCTCAAAGGCCCAACGTTGTCACATGCTTGTAACTGACATAGAATATGAATACAGTAGTATGCTGTTGTGTATAAGAGCATTCGCTCGAGAACACCAGGAGAACAATGGCAAATTCGTCTTTGAATCGAACAGGTACTCTATTATTCAGTGAATACAGTCGTACATTTCAGGGTAGGTACTTAAATCGTTAGCTAGTTATAATTCCCGCGGGCAACAAAGTTCAGTTGACGCATGTGCGATGCAAATAAACCACTTGGAGGTCAGCAGGCATTATATACAGTTGACCATGCATTTACTCTTTTACACTATTCTCCCTGCGTGTTGTTAAATGTACGCTCAATTAAATTGCACACGCTTTTGCTCATCTTTGTTGAAATTGACTTTTATCGCGCGAAGATCTTCATCCATGACTGGCACTGCACCAAGATCGAGTGTTTTATCGCCAAATATTACTGAACGATCCCTTGTGGAATAATTGGGTACGTTATTAATAAATGTGTGAAGCCAGTAGTGATTGTGATTTGTAGCGACCAATGCGATGTGTGTGGTTGTGCCTGTCTTTTGTTGCACAAACAACAAACTGTCGGGTGACATCTGCAGTACTTTCTGTGACTTTTATGGTCTACTCACTGTGACGTCGCCCTGATGACGCTGCAGTACCTTCTGTGACTTTAATGGTCTACTCAAGTGATGTCGCCTGATGACGCTGCAGTAGAAATATTTATTTAAAAAAAAAAACGTTTTTTTTTTTTATTTTTCATCGTATAAATAGCCAAAAATATTTATTTCTTGCCATACGATTGACTGGTCAAGTGTTAGACCCTTTTGAAATACTGAAAAACGCCGATCAAAGCCACATATTACACCGAGACAATGGATTCCTAACTCTTCCTGCCTACAGTGATCTCATCTCAGCAGACAGACCACCCCATGCTGACTGACACCTTTGTCCATAGTTGTCAAAGGCCCGGCCCCAGTAGCACAGTTGGTAGAGGGTCCGCTTAGTATAAGTATCAGTATAGTGGTTCGGGCGGGGCAGCTTACTTCACTTCGGTAAGCCGTCTCATTGAAGCAGGCATTAGATAAAAGACCTGTGGAAATCCGTTTGCGACAAGAGGGCACATTACACGCGCCTTAAGGATTCCTTCGTCATATGACTGAAAAAATTGTTAAGTACGACATTAAACCCCAAGCACTCACTCACTCAAAGGCTATTGTTCAACTAATGTATGTTTCGTCTATTGTATGCTTCATCTATTGTTCAATTGCCTTAATCAACAACGCCAACTGAATAAATAGAAAGTGTTATACATAAACTCGTTCTGGCATCAGTTGACAGACTAACATAGCGCAAATATTGTACTTGATGAACATTTAGTGTGAAAATAAAGTCGTTGCGGTTTTCCATTAGAATCATGGTTTATATAAGAATGCAAACAGCCAAGACATTGTGACAGTTGGCAAAATTGTAACTCTATAACCGCTGAAACCTTGCCTCTAGTCAACTCACTCAGTATTTATTTTACATTCGTCTGTTGCGGCTTTGTGTGCTTTCGGGGCTAAAGGTCCGTTCTCACGCTTTTTCCTCGTTCAGTTCCCTTGCTAAGGATGTGGCGTTTCGTTAACACGTTTGTGATGATGAGTTGTTTACCGGTACTGTAATTTACGTAGTGTGTAATTTCATAGTAGATCTTGATAGAGATTATAAGCAATAAATTGCTGGGTTTCAGTGAGCGGTACACTATTCGGATTTTCCAGGTACACGCATAGTTGTGGACTGTAAAGATCTGAAATCGACCAATACGATGTGCTAGAAGAGTTACGGTGAGAAACTGCTAATTATGTGGCGGATCGACGGTAAACCACATTTACTGCATATTCACAAGCGCATTAAAATTTCCCGAGAGTAAATCCATGTTAACCGGGTGGTCCCCATAATCAACTAACCTGATCTGAGTCTTGCAGGACCAAACATGATCCATGGCAACCGCATAAATTCACCAAATAAAAATATTTTCAGACACTCGTTCTACTTTATTACCCATAAAATTATAATCGGGATAAACAACATTGATAGGTGTATAAGGCCACATAAGTTTCCCTCCGCCCAAAACAATCTTCCAAAACTGGTAGCACCAACCAGTAGTCCAATGATCTTCCCAGTATGTGTTTTTGGATATAGCTCAACATTTAGACGGAATATGACAATGCACGCCATGCAGTTAGTCGTCGCTGCAAGAAAGGAATATTTTCATTATTCAAACAATACTGCATAAAGACAGGAACAATGCTTGGAATGAAGGTTACCTTCGAAAATAAAAGTTTACAGTTTGCAAACGATTTCAAACGGTTCAAGTACAAATCAATAGTTGTCCAGGATTTCGGATAGAGGACGTTAAGAGACAGCTATAATACAAGCAAGTCGACAATACGGCTCAAACATATCGCTGTTCTCAAAATGGATCGTTTGACTGCCTCGGTGGTATGATGGGGCTACTACTTCGAAGTCGGGGGGACCTGGGATCAAAGTCGGGCCAGGTTATAACAAAAGGACTTTTTACTGCTTTCCTGGCGCTCATCTCAGAGAGATTAGGCCCAGTGTCCAGTATAAGGTGACTGGGTGGTATCTTTGGCATGATACTTCAGTGACGCCAGTACTTAAGCGGCATGGACTCACCCTGTTATAAGAGGACACAGTATATGTACACACCTAATGACTCCTCTTTGTCATATGACAAATGAAAATTGTTAAGCACGACGTAAAACCTCAAGAATACATCCATCCATACATCCATCCATACATACATACATACATACATACATATATACATACATACATACATACATATATACATACATATATTCAGACCGGTTTCTTCGGTATCAATGTAAACCGAGATTATCATGCCTGGTGTCTTCGGCCATGGTGTTTTAATTAGGCAGCACTATAAACGTATCGGCATTATAATTGGCCTGCTGCAAGAAGAGACTGTGGTCGCATGAAGAAAATCATGTTGAAAGCAAAGTTCATTTTGACTGACTCTTGTTTTTACCGTATATGTAAGCATATGTACATATCACGCCTTGTAACATTTGATAGATCCTGTGTGTTGTTTGAAGAGGTTATTCCATCAAATGTCTTTACTCTAGGCCTTTTTAAAGTTTCAGAATGAGTATAATTGTCTTGTATAAGTAAATATGATCCTCTGGAGCTCTGCTTCATAACTATGTCGAATTCCACTTAAATCGGATCTACGGTTATCAACAACTGATATAGTACACGTACCATGGTACGCTATTTGGATACTGAATATATTCATTCCCCTAGAACATTCCTGTTGTCTTCCAACATAACTGAAAACTGTTGACTGCTTATCTTTGAGTGAACCTGTCTTAACTTCGTATATTATTAGTTATTTAGTGGTTTGTGTTGAACGTTGTTTTGGGGAATTCACCCAAAACGTCCATTTTGTTGAAACCTGGCATACTTATGTCTGTGACGACTAGATACTGAAGAACTTTTGACTTGTATGATGGTATTGTGTCACTTTAATACGTGGAGAAATCCGGAATGTTCAGAGTAAAGCATTGACCTATGACACGTTACTGACAACAAAGCAAGGGAATTGCAATTTAAACAGGTCTTCATTTACGATCGGACTTCTAATTGGAGTCGTCGTCAAGATATGACGCCTAAATATGACGCCTTGTAAATCAAAAAATCAACTAACACATGCGTTATTTCTGAAAGGAATACTACTATACTTACATAAGGACAGCTGAGTCAAGTAAATCAGAAGTGGTCTGTAGTGGGTGAAAGTGCTATGGATGGTTAAGAGGGAAAATATCAGACTGGACACCGGCATCCCGATCCAGGTGAGGAGAAAGGCGGCCTTATACCCGAGAGTGGCGGTCAGAAGTGTCTCCAGAAAACACAAGCCACTCCCTATGGATCCCATGGATGCTACAATTTTCAACTGGAACAAAAATATGTCCATTTATTGATGAATTGTAAAAACTTAACTGGTCTATAAAGAAGGCGGTCGGTTAGTAACATTTTAAGCATTGTGTATTTTATTATGGGTCATTTACTTAACGAGTTTCAGAGTGCAAGTCAACAAACAAAATCATATACCAGATGTTGCCAGTCTTGTGAATGTAGGAGACCGTGAACTCTTCCCTCGTGCAATGATGTTGTTGAAAGGGCAACTGATACACCGCCACACAAAGGTGGACTGTCGAGAGGGACTATTCTCTGTAAAATATATTTAATGTATTCTAGAGTTGCTTACAGTCGTAGTGTTTTGACTTTAGCAATTCGTTTTGTCCACGAAGCATACTACACTAGTGGCGACATACTACATGAACTACGTATACAGATATTCGCACCATGGCCCAGTTGTTCGAAAGTGCATAAGCGAAAACTGGTATTAAGTCAATTAATAATTAAGATTTTTAGACAAATTCAGACAAATACGACGGTGGTCCGGAGAAGGGAAACCTGGCAGAACCGGGGAAAACCACGACTCTCCGCATGTTGCTGGCAGCCTTCCCACCTACGGCAGAGACCTTCGCGATAAACGGCTTGCAGATTAGCGTGGCGTGTTACGTATATACCTTGAACCTGTGTCAGGTTGAACGTCCTCTTTCAGAGGAATGGCATACACGCTAAATGCCATATCTACATATAAATGCCGATGATAAAATGCTGAATGTCAGGCAAAGAAAGGTCAGCACCTCCGCCCGGGAAGGCATCTTTCACCGCCGTAGGTGCCCTCAATACATCGCGTTTTTTCTCACTGAAACGTACGTCACCCTGGCTTATTACACTCTTCACACAGTTTGACTCATCTAAACGAGAGGATCGTACGGACTGGTAACCGTGTGTAGATAGTATGCACGTGTAATGAAACTTCTTTTTCTTCAAAGTTTTCTCTTACTTATCGGGTTTTTAGCCTCCAGCTTTCATAATAACATCACTACTCAGTGTTATTAGTTGTACCGCTTTGTCAAGAACAGTTGTGTTCCACTGTCACTGAACCGAAAAAAAAACAGAATTCGTCTTTGGATTGAATAAAGATAGAACATTTCAGGACATGTACTTAAATCGTTAGCTAGTATTATAGATACTGGGAGCTACAAAGTTTTTACTCTTTTATATTATTCTTTCCATGTGTTGTTCTACGCTCTATTAAACTTCCCACGCCTTTGCTCATCTTGTTAAAATTACTTTTTATCACATGAAGATATTCATACATGACTGGCCTGCAACAAGGTTGAGAGTTTTCATTGCCAAATTTTATCAAATTTTTATTCCCGTGGGGAATAACTGACACGTCATTAATAAATGTGTGAAGCCATTAGTGATTGTGATTTGTAGTGATCAATTGCGATGTGTGTGGTGGCAAACATGGTGACAGCCGCAGTTCCCTCTGTGACGTTTATGATGTACTGACTGTGACGGTCGCACTGATGGACGCTACAGTACAATGTTCATTAATGTTCATTGGATCGAATAAATAGCCAAAATATTTATTTTTTGCCACTCGGCTCATGTACAAAAACGGAAATTTTCTTGTTGGCAAATAAAACATAATTTGCCTCCTTTTGTACTGTGAAATGTCAAGCTATTTATTGTGCACCATAAATTGGTTATTATAAAAACAGCTTAATATTTATTAAATATTGATATTTACTGTTAAATAAAATGATTTTTTTTTGGTCATATAAATATCTAAAAACTATTTCTCTTTTGGACCCGATTTACCAACAAATTATACCATCCTTTATAGTGATTTGTTCTAAAATTCACAAAGCAAACATTCTTATAAATCAGTAATCCTTAAAATATGTTTTGAATACTTAACCAGTAGATAAGTGGACTTTACGTCAACGTTTCTCAGTTACATAGGCCCTATTATTATTCACTTCCAGGGATCCCACAGGGTGAAAGCGCAGGAGTTCGTCAACTAGTGCGCCCGTTTTGTTGAAACCTGTATAGGAAAGCAAGTTCTATTGCCATTTTCAAGCTTTATTTACAATGATATTGTTTTTGTTTTTGTTGTTTTTTTTTGTTGGTGTTCTTTTTGGTGGTGGGGGGGGATGGGGGTCTCTGTGGGAGAGGGAAGGGGTTAAGGTGTATTTTTTAAATAATATTCAGATCAGTTCCAAGTAGTTTTACACTTTCTTCACGCTGAATTTATACACTATATTATATACTACAATATATGAGCATAGAGAGTAAAACCAGAGCAGCAACGACAGTTTGGAAACGGCATCAGAAATACCAGCAAAATTATGTTGAAAGCGAGGTTAAACCTGAAGCAAACAACCATATACTGAAAGCCAGTACTTGTTAATGTCTCTGTACTGGTCTCATCTACAATACTTTCCTTCCCTGTGTTAGACAGCATGCATGCTTGACCGCCTATATCGGTCAAACTGTACAGAACTAACGAACTGTAAATAATAACTTAAATGTGAGCATATGGTACCTTCTGGTGTCATTTCTCCCCACCAGCTTTAGTGTAAAAAGTCAATTAACCATATGCGTGACGAATTCGTTATTTTACTCTCACACGCGATGGCTCTGTATTCCTGTACGTGATTCTGGTGATGTCAATTTGAAAGTGGATAAAGTGGATTTTTCAGTAACAAAGTAATCCCTATTAACGATATTACTTACACATATACGTGCTCAGAAGATAGCAGGAGAAAAGGACATTTGCAAATATTTTTGCATGGTCGGTGTTTGAGACCACAATTTGATATATATCATCTTTGTTAAATAATTCTCTAAATAAGGAGGTGATACACATGTAATAAAGTTATGTGAAAGTAAATTTATTGTTTATATCCAAACATTTATCTTTTATGAAAATTATAGTAATGTTTATGATTATATTAAAATATAAATATTATCAAAATCTAGGTTGAACACATTTGTTACCTGAAAAGACAAAATATTAGTACAAATATATTTACTAAACAAATGCTATACATCCTTATCTATAGCTTTATTAAACAAACACAGTATGTACCAAGAGGTGGTCCCAAGTACCCACCATACAACTTTTTAAGTGTCTTTCCTCTTTAGAAAAAAATGGGGGAAAAAAAACCTTTGAAAACTATATTTACAATTAACTTTCCGCACTCTTTTATCTGAATTATATGTAGCTTTTTTCCACTTTTAAGATTTGACACCAGATTTAACTTCAAGCCAAGTGTAATACCAGGTTTAACTTGAAGCCAAGTCTAATACCAGGTTTAACTTGAAGCCTAGTCTAATACCAGGTTTTTTCACATTTTGTATTTGGTCGTTTTTATTGAAAGTTGCTTTAGGAAATTATTTTTGCGATTATTGACCAGGAACGTTCATTTTGGTCGACAGATGACATACAGCAGTCCGTTGTGACCTTTAGATTTTATGTTTCATGGAAAAAGGAGCTTTCGATTTATTGGGTTTAAACATGTTCTTGCGTCGAAATTGCTGTAAAGCTATCGCCACATTCATTCACTCGCTCATTTCTGCTAGGCTTATTCATGCGGGGTCTTGGTATAGCAATAAACTCCGTTATCAATCACCTTTGTAGGGTAAGAGTATGGGATGTTACGATTTAATGTTGAACGTATAAACATGCAAGCGATTGTCCACAAGAATCACCACACGTACTGTGAACTTCCAAATGCCACTTAAAGATTGAAGTGGAATTCGTGATGACGTAACAAGGGCATACTCGGTAGTTAAAACGTGGCTATGTGTAAAAAGCAGCGAAATAAGTCCATTTGTTGAGTAGTTCGACGAATTAGTACTGGATACTTGCAGTGTCCTCCGGCAGGTGGCAATATAAGTGTGCCGGCATCAGTTGCCCTGCTACATTTATAACACAGTCTGTTATGATGAGATCCAAATAATGTCAAAAGTTATATTAAACTCCAAACAAACCAGTATCATGACCATGTTAGCTGCACAGTGTTAAAAAGGAGAACTAATGAAAGGTGCTAAATCGAAAACGTAGAGTTAAAATGAATTATAGCACATAGTAGTTGGCGGTCACAATTTCCACAATGTAACACTGTCTAGCATCATGAGGTCCGGAAGTTGTGTTAAACTCTAAATAAACAATTAAATGAGTTGCTGAACACTTAAGATGCTTAATACTTCAGGCAATTGAAAATAACAATAGATATTTTCAGGAAATCATAAATACATGTGCTGAAGGCAGGGCGGCTGTCCAAATATGGCGTGTAATATACGAAAAGGCTAGGTGGCATCTTGTCTTTATGCAGGTACATGTCGCCTACTATATTATACATAGTATACCTTCAAATAAAGCTTTCTCGAACTATTGAAATGTCAGATATGCGAATTCTCAGTTGTTGTTTTTTTTCGGATTGTCTATGCGTTTGAAGTATACTAAGCTTATTGGTGGATTAACACGTTTTTGATACCTTGATATGCTACAAGCATTTAATCTCACTCAACCACACGTTATTTCATCATATATGGTTGTAAATTTACGTCGACTATATCCAAGAATGCACAACTTTTACAAGGGCGGTCAAGCCCATGGAAGGGGTAAACAGAACATTCCTCCCTTAGAAAAGGAAACGCCCAGGCCTGAAGCACCAGACTGAGGTTTGTATCAGAAGTTCAACTGAACAATACAGCCTGTACTACATGACATGTAAGGTTGATCCCAAAGTGACATCTGTTAACACAAGCGATTACACAATGCACTCACGCGCATTTTTACACGCATTCACAGGACAAGATCGGCAGCTTTGCCCGCCCATCACGTGAAGACATATCTGATTTCACAAGTATAATTTACGATAGATTTGATCCATTGATTAAAGATCGAATATCCTAGGTACATCAGGTAAGGCACGCATTATTAAGGCAATATTCTAACCTTCAGTGACGTAGCTCGGTGAAAGCCCTTTACAAACCACGTAAAGCGTGATAACTATACAACTGCACGTCTTTCAGTCGTGAAACCAAAGCAAAATGAATTATAACTGGTTATCTTCAGTCCCTCAGAGATTTACTTAGTATTAAATATTTTTCACGATCACGATCACGATCTCACGATTCTCTCGTGTGGGAAGTGCCCGTTTGAAAGGTTTCATCTGAGCTGGCCCTTTGTAAACCGGGGTGTGCCTGCTTTTGTAAAGCTACACCTGTGTGGAGTTTGACTCCGGTAACGCCGCCACTCAGTTTTCGAAGGTTTAACTTGTAGCGAAGAAGACTGCCCACCTACATTAACGGTTTGGTGTGCTTTAGTGCACTTCCCATAGAGACAGGTCGTTCGCAAAATGAAAACAGAAATGAACGTTTACTAGCAGTGTTGGCGACGAGTACAATCTCTTAGTGGAATGTCCATAGTTAAAAAAAACTAAGATTACGTTTTATCCCGAAACATGTTTGGCTAAAACTGACTGTATATAAAGGGAGAAATATTTTGCTAAGCCATTTACAGCGAAAAACTAAGCAAAGAAGAAAATTTATTGTTGATCAAATAGCCATTTACTTTTGTTGATTATCCACATGTATCACCTTTTTTTCTTTTTTCTACCATCTTATTTCTTCTAAGCCAATGACAAAGCGTGGTGGGATGAATTGAACAATCAGAAGTGGTTCCAGAGTGAATGAATAAATTGAACTGGAGCCCTACCTTGCTTTGAGGAGAAGTCCAGCTGATGCTGGCTAATCCCTCGAGTTAATTTTCATCCAGCTTCCAGACTGTCTGGTTTCGAAACCATTAAAAAAACTTGAGATGAATCAACAACACTCAGTGGTGTAAAGGGATAACGTCAGTGAATTCTGATTGGCTTTATTCGCTTTCTCAACGTAAACTTGTTTATGTTGGTGTACAGGAAAACGTTTCTGCGCATGTCATGCCTAGCAGAGCCACCGGGAGTTATTAGAGCTCCCATATCAGATTTCAATGAAGGGGAGTAAACCGTACAATTTGGGGTGTTACTATAAATATATTTTGAGATTATTCTGGCTGTGACGGAGCCATTGCGATCATCCATCCACGGCACTGAAAGCCATGCTTTCCTGAAAGTAATTCTGCTCCGGCTCTGCATTAATAGCGATGTGTATCTGCATGGACAGCGATGAATGCTGCTCTCCGATACATAGGTAAAGGTTTGTTGGTCGCATCAGTATGAACTGCATTGCTCAATGGGAAGTTAGAATGATAGTTTCGTATTTGCCACTACAGACTGAAACGTGTACCAGTCATTGCTGCTTACATATGTTACTTTCATGAGGAATAAAACACTGCATAAAATATCAATCTGCATTATTGAACTTCTTCAGATGGCCACTTTGTCCATGAGCATACATTACAATGTAATTTAGGACTACACTGATAAAATATTTGGTATAGCACAAGTTTGAAGTACACACATTGAATGGGAGAAATCTATCCGACATAAGTAACACGATTTTGTAAGGTACAGGATTTTAAATACATAATGAGATACATTTCTAGGCAACTGTACAATGTCAGTTTTCAGCATATCAGACCAGGATCTAAAAAGGATGTGTACAGAAACGTGCAGCTAAATATTGCTTTCTAAAAACCGTGGAAATCTACATTTCAGAGAACACTAACAATGTTCATCTTCATCTTTATTGCATTCGAAACATACATATAATAAAAGACGTCCATCACAAAGAGTAAGACCAGAACAGCGACGACGGTGTCATAGCCGGTAAATCGTCATATGTAACCGGTAAAATACAGCCTCTTATTAGTTTACCTCAATCAGGGTTTTATTCTAACTGTTCATGTAAATGTATAAAGAAAAGTAATTTACACGCCTCTAGCACCATGGCTTAAGCAGAATTAGGTGAAAAAAATGTGCGGTGATGTTATTTGCAATTTATTGAACCTCACTGTTTCAGAATTTTAATATTTTAATATATAACTAAAACACACACAATAGTTTATTGTATTTTACAGATAGAGAGACAAGAACACTGCAAATACTTTACAAAGCACATTGGCTGAGAAAAATTATAAACGAATCTGTACGTCGAAACGTCGTTTACCAGCCGTCAGCCAAAATGGCCGTTCCGGATCAAAAATCGCAAGGCCAATTCCCAAACATAACACTAACAACCAAAGAACGAAGAAAGTATCTAAAATTGGACAAGATCATTCGGCGACTAATTAAGTTACTGGTTGTAATTTCAGATTTACTTATTTTCAAGTTTACTACCAAATGACAGACGATTATTTACAGAAAACTACAATGTGGTGCAAAATATCAGATACTTTTGCTGTCACAATGCATCATTTGTCCCCACCGCATTGAAGTCAGTTCCTTGCAGGTTTGGAGGTCAGGAGCCATCAAACGTTTTAAGACTTAAGACAGAAATTCAAACACACCTACCAAAAATTAAAATGTTTTCCTTCAGCAAGTGTAAAATTTGTACACTGATTCGTTTTCTGCAGAAATATGTACAAACCACAATTTCACTTCTTTTCTGCTCTGAGACTGGCATTTCAAGAACTTAAAAGTCCTAAGTTGCTCAATACATACAAGCCCTGGGCTAACAGTGTTCAGCTCAATGCACCATAAGTTGTAGATTTATCGATAGTAGTGTATGCTACTCTAATTTCATTGAAAACAAATGCAGAGTATTGCCGTGTGTCTGTATAGTGGGAGATGTGTGCAGTTTGTTGTGACGAATTTTCGTGTTCTCGGAGTGCCTAGGTTATTTAGACGACGATTTCCTGCTCGATTTACCCTGTTTACGGAAAGCGTTTGTGGAAACTTTTCGCATTTTACTGTTAGAAAGTAAAAACACAAGTGAACACCTCGGTCGTCAGTTCCGCGTGCCCCTGATGCAGGCGTGAATGTGTGAAGTAAATGTTAATGCAAATATTATCCAGAACCAAACGAGCCCAACACAGATGTCGCCCCTATCCGAGCCATCTGGATCTTGTGAGATTATTGTCACGGTTTACGTTCGTTAAATGCCTAACAAAAAATGCACTGGTTATAACTGTAATTAGACGAAAACACCTGGTTTTCAGGTAGGAGTGAAAAGTGACGTAATATGTACGTGAGTTGTCGCAGTAACTTGACAACAACAACATGACGGGTAAAAGCCCGTTCTCACGATGCGCTTTAGAGTACCAACTACCAGTCTAGCAATTGACTTGCAGTGTTGGAAACAATTCGCATGTAACATGATCGCACGCGACATGTCTCGGATATCGTGTTTCCTCGTTTCATTTTCGTTTGTAGGGTCTAGCGTTTTTGTTAGCACGTTTGTTCGTGATGAGTTGTTTACTGTAATTTGCATAATGTATAAGTTTATAGTATATCTTTATAAATATCATAAGAAATTAATTGCTTGATTTCAGTGAGCGAAACACTATTCGCATTTTCCCGGTACAGGAATAGTTGCGGATTGTAATCCACCAAGATGAAGTTCGACGAGTTACGGGGAGAAACGGCGTCCAATGTGTCGGATCGACAATGAACCACATTTACCGCATCTTCACAAACGCATTAAATCTTCCCTACGCCCACGCTGTTGTGTTCATCGTCTGGCGAGGGAATCGTCCATGTTGTATTACTCCTTTCTCCTTGTCGGAATACATGTCACTCGGACACAGATAAATGTCTGAGTGCATGCAACTAGAAGTGTTAATATTAGCATCAAGAAAAACGACCAGAAGAAGCAATCTTTCCCCACGCAAAACAAGCCTGAAGAGCCCAGATTGTCACTGTTAATATCGTAAAAATAACCAATTAACAGCTGTATGATTTGCTGTATAGCCGCAACAGCGGCGTAAAACAACGCAGTTAAGACTCCAATCTTGGACCGTCCAAAATGGACAGCAAATAGAGACACGTAAATAGACATGCCGGTTCCTTGACCGACGCCAACACATAGGATGACCAGATACACGGAGTAGGCGTTGAACCAAACCATGCCTGTTAGCATAGCTGCTGAGAAAGTCAAGTAACCCACGAATAATAAAACGAATCCGCAAAGCTCGGAAGAGAATTGATCAAAGACGAAACCAAAGGTTAAACGTGTCAGGAATATCACAACAGATATCAAATACACGCTGACAAGAGAATGTCTCATGTTCACGGAGACCGCTATTGCAGTGATGTTGTTAAGGCTGGCGAATGAACATGCGTAGAAAACCACAGAAGGCCAAAACGTCGTGTGGAAAAAACTGGAACGTAGCAAATCGTTGAGGGTCACTTCTGGATCTTCCTGGGTACAAGAGCCAGGATCTTTAAGCAGCCCATTTCGGTCTTCCTCTTTTCCGTTCAAGCACACCTCGTCATCAGCTTGCTGTTTGTGCTCGGTGAGTCTCCAGTAAAGAAGTAAATAACAAACGCTAAAGGCAATGGCACTGGCCAAGGCCAGGGTGACAAAAAATCCAGGCAAATTATTGGAGAAGAACAGATCAATGATTCCAGCGAAAACAATCTTTCCAAAACTGGTAGCACCAACCAGTAGTCCAATGATCTTCCCAGTATGTGTTCTTGGATATAGCTCAACATTTAGACGGAATATGACAATGCACGCCATGCAGTTAGTCGTCGCTGCAAGAAAGGAATATTTCATTATTCAAACAATACTGCATAAAGACGGGGACAATGCTTGGAATGAAGGTTACCTTCGAAAATAAAAGTTCACAGTTTGGAAACGATTTCAAAACAGTACAAGTACAAATCAATAGTCCAGGAAATTTCAGACGGACGACGTTAAGAACAGAGCTATCGACAGAAGTCGACAATACGGTTCAAATAGATAGCTGCTCTCAATCTGTATTGTTTGAATGCCTCGGTGGTCTGATGGAGCGACTGCTTCGAAGTCGGGGGACCTGGGATCAAAGTCGGGCCAGGTCATAACAAAAGACTTTTTACTACCTTCCTGGTGCTCATCAGGGAGGGATTAGGTCCAGTGTCAGTATAAAGTGACTGGATGGTATCTTCGGCATGATACTTCAGTGACGCCAGTACTTAAGCGGCATGGACTCACCCTGCCATGAGAAGACACAGTATATGTACACACACTCAATGACTCCTCGTTGTCATATGACTGAAAATTATTAAGCACAACGTAAAACCCCAAAAGTACATCCATACATACATGCATACATACATACATACATACATACATATATACATACATACATACATACATACATACATACATACATACATATATTCAGACCGGTTTCTTCGGTATCAATGTAAAGCGAGATTATCATGCCTGGTGTCTTCGGGATGTCTTTTCAGTTAGGCAGCACTATAAACGTATCGGCATTATGATTGGCCTGCTGCAAGAAGAGACTGTGGTCGCATAAAGAAAATGATGTTGAAAGCAAAGTACATTTTGAATGAATTTTGTTTCACGCTATATATAGGTATATGTATATATCACGCTTTGTAGCATTTGATAGATCCTGTGTGTTGTTTGAAGAGGTTATTCCATCAAATGTCTTCACTCTAGGTCTTTTATAAGTTTTAGAATGAGTATAATTCTATTTTATAAATAAATATGATTCTCTGGCGCTCTGCTTCATAACTGTGTCGAATTCCACTTAAATCGGATCTAGGGGCTATCGACAACTGATGTAGTACACGTACCATGGTACGCTTTTTGGATGCTGAATATATTCATTCGCCTAGTACATTCCTTGCGTCTTTCCAACATCACTGGAAACTGTTGACTGCTTTTCTTTAAATGAACCCGTCCTAACTTCGTATATTATTAGTTATTTAGTGGTTTGTGTCGATCGTTGTTTAGGGAATTCACCCAAAACGTCCATTTTGATTGAAACCTGGCATACTTATGTCCGTGACGACTACATGCTGAAGAACTTTTGACTTCTATGATGGTATGGTGTGACTTTAATACGTGGAGAAATCCGGAATGTTCAGAGTTAACCATTGACCCATGACACTTTACTGAACAACAAGGGAAGAGGAATCGCAAAGTGAACAGGTCTTTATTAAAATCGGCCTTTCAGTTGGAGACATCGTTCAGATATGACGCCTAAAAATTGCAATCAACGTTAAATCCTTTGTAAATTAAAGAATGAACTAACACATGGGTTATTTCTGAAAGAATACTGCTATACTTACATAAGGACAGCTGAGTCAAGTAAATCAGAAGTGGTCTGTAGTGGGTGAAAGTGTTATGGATGGTTAAGAGGGAAAATATCAGACTGGACACCGGCATCCCGATCCAGGTGAGGAGAAAGGTGGCCTTATACCCGAGAGTGGCGGTCAGAAGTGTCTCCAGAAAACACAAGCCACTCCCTATGGATCCCATGGATGCTGCAATTTCAACTGGAACAAAAACATGTTCATTTATTGATAAATTGTAAAAACTTAGCTGCGACTATAAAGAAGGCGGTCGGTTAGTAACATTTTAAGCATTGTGTATTTTAATATGGGTAATTCACTTAACGAGGTCCTGCGTGCAAGTCAACAGGAAATCATATACCAGATTGTTGCAGGTATAGCGAATTTTTTTATGGCACCACATAGAATTGGAATATTCCAAAACTTCAAAATGTTAAATATCAGTGTAACGTTTTTGTAATTTTTGACTGGTGTTTTGCTGTAAACTTGCTGCTACGCCAGCTTTTTCAATTTATCGATAGATAAATTGACCTTTTGTGGCTGTTTAAATCCATACCATGTAGTGTTGGCCAGTTTTATGAATGCAGGAAACCGCAGAGCCCGGAATAAACCAGTGGCCACTGGTATCGTTCTGGTTAACTCTTCCTCGTGCAATGATGCTGGTGAAAGGCAACTGGATACACTGCCACACAAGAGAGTGATCGAGTGCTTGGGGTTTAACGTCGTAGACAAGAGAGAACTGTCCAGAGGACTATTCTCTGCAAAATATATTTAATGTATTCGAGAGTTGCTTACAGTCGTAGTGTTTCGACTTTAAGCACTTCATTTTGTCCCACGAAGCACACTACACTAGTGGCGACATAGTACATGAAACTATGTATACAGATATGCGCACCATGGCCCAGTTGTTTGAAAGTTAGCGAAAACTGGTATTAAGTCAATTTAATAATTAAGATTTTTAGACAAATTCAGCAACAAAGTCTAAAGAATAACAGCAGCAAACTTAGTTCACATTTAATATACTGCTATGCAATTATTTTTGGGCTAAGCGGAAAATTGAGGACTTGGTTTAAAGTTAAATATGGTATTAAGTCTTCAACCAGTTTTGAACAACTGGGACCATATTAGAGGACATCAAGTGGACGTCACACACGTCTACGACAGTTCATTATCAGCAAGGCTCCACACACAATTAGAGAGGTACATGTAGTCTACAAATTTTCTCTGCAAGACGGGGATCGAACCCACACCTGTTTTTTCATTTGATGTTTTATGCGAAAACGTCCGGGAGTATTTAGAGAAAATATTTTATATTTATATATAGTGAGGAAGGAAACCGGGCAGAGCCCAGGGAAACCCACGACCAGGATGCTTGCAGCCCTTCCCACCTACGGCCAGAGACGTTCGGGATTAAACGGCTTGCAGATTAGCGTGGCGTGTTACGTACATACCTTGAACCTGTGTCAGGTTGAACGTCTCTTTCAAAGGAATGGCATACACGCTAAATGCCATATCTATGCCATTGATGGCCGATGATAAAATGCTGAATGTCAGGCAAAGAAAGGTCAGCACTTGTGCCCGGGAAGGCATCTTTCACCGCCGTAGGTGCCCTCAATACATCGCGTTCTTCTCACTGAAACGTACGTCACCATGGCCTTGTACACTCTTCCATAGAGTTTGACACATCTAAACGAGAGGATCGTACGGACTGGCAACCGGTGTGTAGATAGTATGCACGCGTAATGAAAACTTCTTTTTCTTCAAAGTTTCTCTTGCTTATCGGGTTATTCGCGTCCAGCTTTCAGAATAACATCATTAACTCAATGTTATGATAAGTTGTACGGCGTTGTCAAGAACAGGTGTATTCCATTGTCATTGAACAGAAAATAAAAACAGAATACGTCTTTGGATCGTATAGGCACTCTATTAATCAGTGAATACGATAGTACATTTCAGGGTAGGTACTTAAATCGCTAGCTATTTATAAATACCGGGGGCTACAAAGTTCAGTGGACGCATGTGAGCTGCAAATAAACCACTTGGAGGTCAGCAGGCATTGTATACGGTTGACCCTGTTTTTACTCTTTTATTCTATTTTTTCCATGTGTAGTTGTACGCTCAATTAAATTGCCCACGCTTTTGTTCATCTCTTCAAAACTGATTTTTATCACATGAAGATCTTCATCCATGACTGGCACTGCAGCAAGGTAGAGAGTTTCATTGCCAAATTTTATACTACGATCCCTTGAGGAATAACTGACACGTCATTAATAAATGTGTCAAGCCATTAGTGATTGTGATTTGTAGGGATCAATGCGATGTGTGTGGTGGCAAACATGGTGACAGCCGCAGTTCCCTCTGTGACGTTTATGGTCTGCTCACTGTGACGTCGCACTGATGACGCTACAGTACAATGTTCATTAATGTTCATTGGATCGTATAAACAGCCAAAATATTTGTTTGTTTTTTTTTTGCCATTCGGCTTGTGTTACAAAAATCGGACATTTTCTTGTCAGCAAATAAAACATAATTTGTCTCCTTTGTTACTGTGAAAAGTTAAACTATTTATTGTGCGCCACACATGTTACTATAAAACCAGCTTGATATTTGTTTAATATTGATATTTGCTATTAAAATAAAAATTTTTTGTCATATAAATAACTAAACTATTTCTTTCTTGAACTCGTATTACCAACAAAATATATCATCCGTTTACAGTGATTTGTTCTAAAAATTCAAAAAGCAAACATTCTTATAAATCAGTAGTCCTTAAAATATGTTTTGAATACTTAACCAGTAGATAAGTGGACTTTACGTCAACGTTTCTCAGTTACATAGGCCCTATTATTATTCACTCTCAGGGACCCCACAGGGTGGAAGCGCAGGAGTTCGTGAAGCTAGTGCGCCCGTTTTGTTTAAAGGATATAGAAATACTGTATAGGAACGCGGGTCCTAATGCCATTTTTAAGCTATATTTACAATGATGTTTTTTTTTTTTTTTTTGGTTTTTTGAGGTTTGGGATGGGGGTCTCTGGGGGAGGGGGAAGGGGTTAAGGGGTATTTTTTAAATAAAATTCAGATCAGTTTCAAGCATTTTTACATTTTATTTACGTTGCATTTACACACTGTATGATATACTGCATTATAGGAGGACTACAGCATAGAGACTAAAACCAGAGCAGCAACGACAGTTTGGAAGCGGCACGTTAAACAGCCTGATTTTGGCATCAGAAATACCGTCGTGATATCACCAAAATGGTATTGAAAGTCACGTTAACCCTGAAGCAAACAACCATATACTGAAAGCCAGTACTTGTTAATGTCTCTGCACTAGTCTTATCTACAAAACTTTCCTTCCCTGTGTTAGGCCGCATGCATGCTTGACCGCCTACGTGTATCGGTCAAATTGTGCAGAACTAACCAACTGCAAATAATAAATTTTGGTTGGAGGTGCAGTGTGAGTATATAGTACCTTCTGGTGTCATTTTCCTCAACAGCTTTAGTGTAGAAAGTCAGTGAACCATATGCGTGACGAAGTAGTAATCTCACATGCGATGGCCCTGTATTCCTGTACGTGATTCTGATGATGACAAGTGGATAAAGTGGATTTTTTCAGTAACAAAGTAATCCCTATTAACGATATTACTTATACCTATACGAGCTCAGAAGAAAGCAGGAGAAAGAACATTTGGAAATATTTTTGCATGGTCGGTGTTTGAGACCACAATTTAATATATATCATCTTTGTTAAATAATGCTCTAAATAAGGAGGTGATACACATGTAATAAAGTTATTTGAAAGTAACTTTGTTGTTTATAACCAAACATTTACCTTTAATGAAAATGATAGTAATGTTTATGATTATATTAAAATATAAATATTATCAAAATCTGGGTTGAACTCATTTGTTCCCTGAAAAGACAAAATATTAGTGCAAATATATTTACTAAACAAATGCTATACATCCTTATCTATAGCTTTATTAAACAAAGACAATATGTACCAAGAGGTGGTCCCAAGTACCCACCATACAATTTTTAAGTGTCTTTCCTTCTTTAGAAAAGAATGGGGAAAAAAACCTTTGAAAACTATATTTACAATTAACTTTCCGCACTCTTTTATCTGAATTTTATGTAGCTTTTTTCCACCTTTCTAGTCTAATACCAGGTTTTTTTCACATTTTGTATTTGGTCGTTTTTATTGAAAGTTGCTTTGGGAAATTAGTTTTGCGATTATTGACCAGGAACGTTCATTTTGGTCGACAGATGACATACAGCAGTCTGTTGTGACCTTTAGAGTTTATGTTTCATGGAAAAGGAGCTTTCGATTTATTCGCTTAAAAACATGTTCTTGCGTCGAAATTGCTGTAAAGCTATCGCCACATTCATTCACTCGCTCATTTCTGCTAGGCTTATTCAGGCGGGGTCTTGGTATAGCAATAAACTCCGTTATCAATCACCTTTGTAGGGTAAGAGTATGAGATGTTACGATTTAATGTTGAACGTATAAACATGTAAGCGGTTGTCCACAAGAAATCACTACATGTACTGTGAACTTCCAAATACCACTTAAAGACTGAAGTGGAATTCGTGATGACGTAACAAGGGCATACTCGGTAGTTAAAACGTGGCTATGTGTAAAAAGCAGCGAAATAAGTCCATTTGTTGAGTAGTTCGACGAATTAGTACTGGATACTTGCAGTGTCCTCCGGCAGGTGGCAATATAAGTGTGCCGGCATCAGTTGCCCTGCTACATTTATAACACAGTCTGTCATGATGAGATCCAAATAATGTCAAAAGTTATATTAAACTCCAAACAAACCAGTATCATGACCATGTTAGCTGCACAGTGTTAAAACGGAGAGCTAATGAAAGGTGCTAAATCCAAAAACGTAGAGTTAAAATGAATTATAGCACATAGTAGTTGGCGGTCACAATTTCCACAATGTAACACTGTCTAGCATCATGAGGTCCGGAAGTTGTGTTAAACTCTAAATAAACAATTAAATGAGTTGCTGAACACTTAAGGTGATTAATACTAACGGAACTTCAGGCAATTGAAAATAACAATAGATATTTTCAGGAAATCATACCTGCATTTGCTGAAGGCAGGGCGGCTGTCAAATATGGCGTGTAATATACGAAAAGGCTAGGTGGCATCTTGTCTTTATGCAGGTACATGTCGCCTACTACTGTATATTATACACAGTATACCTTCAAATAAAGCTTTCTCGAACTATTGAAATGTCAGATATGCGAATTCTCAGTTGTTGTTTTTTTTCGGATTGTCTATGCGTTTGAAGTATACTAAGCTTATTGGTGGATTAACACGTTTTTGATACCTTGATATGCTACAAGCATTTAATCTCACTCAACCACACGTTATTTCATCATGTATGGTTGTATATTTACGTCGACTATATCCAAGAATGCACCACTTTTACAAGGGCGGTCAAGCCCATGGAAGGGGTAAACAGAACATTCCTCCCTTAGAAAAGGAAACGCCCAGGCCTGAAGCACCAGACTGAGGTTTGTATCAGAAGTTCAACTGAACAATACAGCCTGTACTACATAACATGTAAGGTTGATCCCAAAGTGACATCTGTTAACACAAGCGATTACACAATGCACTCACGCGCATTTTTACACGCATTCACAGGACAAGATCGGCAGCTTTGCCCGCCCATCACGTGAAGACATATCTGATTTCACAAGTATAATTTACGATAGATTTGATCCATTGATTGAAGATCGAATATCCTAGGTACATCAGGTAAGGCACGCATTATTAAGGCAATATTCTAACCTTCAGTGACGTAGCTCGGTAAAAGCCCTTTACAAACCACGTAAAGCGTGATAACTATACAACTGCACGTCTTTCAGTCGTGAAACCAAAGCAAATTGAATCATAACTGGTTATCTTCAGTCCCTCAGAGATTTACTTAGTATTAAATATTTTTCACGTTCTGTATACTCTTGTGTGGGAAGTGCCCGTTTGAAAGGTTTCATCTGAGCTGGCCCTTTGTAAACCGGGGTGTGCCTGCTTTTGTAAAGCTACACATGTGTGGAGTTTGACTCCAGTAACGCCGCCACTCAGTTTTCGAAGGTTTAACTTATAGCGAAGAAGACTGCCCATCTACATTAACGGTTTAGTGTGCTTTAGTGCACTTCCCATAGAGACAGGTCGTTCGCAAAATCAAAACAGAAATGAACGTTTACTAGCAGTGTCGGCGACGAGTGTCTTAGTGGAATGTCCATAGTTAAAAAAACTAAGATTACGTTTTATCCCGAAACATGTTTGGCTAAAACTGACTGTATATAAAGTGAGAAATATTTTGTCAAGCCATTTACAGCGAAAAACTAAGCAAAGAAGAAAATTTATTGTTGATCAAATAGCCCTTTACTTTTGTTGATTATCCACATGTATCACCTTTTTTCTTTTTTCTACCATCTTATTTCTTCTAAGCCAATGACCAAGCGTGGTGGGATGAATTGAACCATCAGAAGTGGTTCCAGAGTGAATGAATAAATTGAACTGGAGCCCTACCTTGCTTTGAGGAGAAGTCCAGCTGATGGCTAATCCCTCGAGTTAATTTTCACCCAGCTTCCAGACTGTCTGGTTTCGAAACCATTAAAAAGTGGTGTAAAGGGATAACGTGAGTGAATTCTGATTGTATTTATTCGCTTTCTCAACGTAAACTTGTTTATGTTGGTGTACAAGAAAACGTTTCTGCGCATGTCATGCCTAGCAGAGCCACCGGGAGTTATTAGAGCTCCCATATCAGATTTCAATGAAGGGGAGTAAACCGTACAATTTGGGGTGTTACTATAAATATATTTTGAGATTATTCTCGCTGTGACGGAGCCATTGCGATCATCCATCCACGGCAATGAAAGCCATGCTGTCCTGAAAGTAGTTCTGCTCCGGCTCTGCATTAATAGCGATGTGTATCTGCATGGACAGCGATGAATGCTGCTCTCCGATACATAGGTAAAGGTTTGTTGGTCGCATCAGTATGAACGGCATTGCTCAATGGGAAGTTAGAAAGACAGTTTCATATTTACCACTACAGACTGAATCGTGTACCAGTCATTGCTGCTTACATATGTTACCTTCATGAGGAATTAAACACTGTATAAAATATCAATCTGCATTATTGAACTTCCTCAGACGGCCAGTTTGTCCATGAGCATACATTACAATGTAATTTAGGACTACACTGATAAAATATTTGGTATAGCACAAGTCTGAAGTACAGACATGGAATGGGAGAAATCTATCCGTCGTAAGTAACGCGGTTTTGTAAAGTACACGATTTTAAATACATAATGAGATACATTTCTAGGCAACTGTACAATGTCAGTTTTCAGCAATTCAGACCAGGATCTAAAAAGGATGTGTACAGAAACGTGCAGCTAAATATTGCTTTCTAAAAACCGTGGAAATCTACATTTCAGAGAACACTAGCAATGTTCATGTTCAACGTTATTGCATGCGACACATACATATAATTGAAGACGTCCAGCACAAAGAGTAAGACCAGAACAGCGACGACGGTGTCATAGCTGACAAATCGTCATGTGTAACCGGTAAAATACAGCCTCTTATTAGTTTACCTCAGTCAGGGTTTTATTCTAACTGTTCATGTAAATACATAAAGAAAAGTAATTTACACGCCTCTAGCACCATGGCTTAAGCAGAGGTAGGTGAATAAAATATGCGGTGATGTTATTTGCAATTTATTGAACCTCACTGGTTCAGAATTTTAATATTGTAATGTAAAATTAAAACACACAATAGATTGTTGTATTTTACAGATAGACAGACAAGAACACTGCAAATACTTTACAAAGCGCATTGGCTTAGAAAAATTATAAACGAATCTGTACGTCGAAACTGACATTCGTTTACCAGCCGTCAGCCAAAATGGCCATTCCGGATCAAAAATCGCAAGGCCAATTCCCAAACATAACACTAACAACCAAAGAACGAAGAAAGTATCTAAAATTGGACAAGAACATGCGGCGACTAATTAAGTTACTGGTTGTAATTTCAGATTTACTTATTTTCAAGTTTACTACCAAATGACAGATGATTATTTACAGAAAACTACAATGTGGCGCAAAATATCAGATACTTTTCCTGTCACAACGCATCATTTCTTCCCACCGCAAGAAAATATCCTGACGGCAGAGTTCCAAGAACTGTATAACATGTAACATCTTGGGGATTCCAGAAGTATACATGTGGGGCGGATTTGAAGTCAATTCCTTGCAGGTTTGGAGTTCAGGAGCCATCAAACGTTTTAAGACTTAAGACAGAAATTCAAACACACCTACAAAAAATTAAAATGTTTTCCTTCAGCAAGTTTAAAATTTGTACACTGATTCGTTTTCTGCAGAAATATGTACAAAGCAGAATTTCACTTCTTTTCTGCTCTGAGATTGACATTTCAAGAACTTAAAAGTCCTAAGTTGCTTAATAAATACAAGCCCTGGGCTAACAGTGAGTGAGTGAGTGCTTGGGGTTTAACGTCGTACTCAACAATTTTTCAGTCATATGACGACGAAGGAATTATTAGGGTGCATGCACGTGTAATGTGCCTCCTTGTTGCAGGACGGATTTCCACCGCTCTTTTATTTAGTGCTGCATCACTGAGACGACTTACCGAAGGCAAGTAAGCCGTCCCGCCCGAGCCATTATACTGATACGGGTCAACCAGTCGTTGCACTATCCCCTTCATGCTGAACGCCAAGCGAGGAAGTTACAACTTCCTCTTTTAAAGTCTTAGGTGTGACTCGACCAAGGATTGATCCTGGATCTACCGGTCCCGAAGCGGACGCTCTACCAACTGTGCTATCCGGGCCGGTCCCCTGGGCTAACAGTGTTCAGCTCTATGCACCATAAATTGTAGATTTATCGATAGTAGTGTATGCTGCTCTATTTTCATTGAAAACAAATGCCGAGTATTGCCGTGTGTCTGTATAGTGGGAGATGTGTGCAGTTTGTTGTGACGAATTTTCGTGTTCTCGGAGTACCTTAATCTAGGTTATTTAGACGACGATTTCCTGCTCGATTTACAGACAAAACGTGCGAACAAATGGCTTAACAGTTTTTGTCTGCCTGTGTACGGAAAGCGTTTGTGGAAACTTTTCGTATTTTACTGTGAGAAAGTAAAAACACAAGTGAACACCTCGGTCGTCAGTTCCGCGTGCCCCTGATGCAGGCTTGAATTTGTGAAGTAAATGTTAATGCAAATATTATCCAGAACCAAACGAGCCCAACACAGATGTCGCCCCTATCCGAGCCATCTGGATCTTGTGAGATTATTGTCACGGTTTACATTCGTTAAATGCCTAACAAGAAATGCACTGATTATAACTGTAATTAGACGAAAACACCTGGTTTTCAGGTAGGAGTGAAAAGTGACATAATATGTACGTGAGTTGTCGCAGTAACTTGAGAAAAACAACATCACGGGTAAAAGCCCGTTCTCACGATGCGCTTTAGAGTACCAACTACCAGTCTAGCAATTGACTTGCAGTGTTGGAAACAATTCGCATGTAACATGATCGCACGCGACTTGTCTCGGATTTCGTGTTTCCTCGTTCAGTTTCGTTTGTAGGGTCTAGCGTTTTTGTTAGCACGTTTGTTCGTGATGAGTTGTTTACTGTAATTTGCATAATGTATAATGTTATAGTATATCTTTATAAAGATCGAAAGAAATTAATTGCTTGATTTCAGTGAGCGAAACACTATTCGGATTTTCCCGGTACAGGAATAGTTGCGGATTGTAATCCACCAAGACGAAGTGTTCGACGAGTTACGGGGAGAAACGGCGTCTAATGTGTCGGATCGACAATGAACCACATTTACCGCATCTTCACAAGCGCATTAAATCTTCCCTCCGCCCACGCTGTTGTGTTCATCGTCTGGCGAGGGAATCGTCCATGTTGTATTACTCCTTTCTCCTTGTCGGAATACATGTCACTCGGACACAGATAAATGTCTGAGTGCATGCAACTAGAAGTGTTAATATTAGCATCAAGAAAAACGACCAGAAGAAGCAATCTTTCCCCACGCAAAACAAGCCTGAAGAGCCCAGATTGTCACTGTTAATATCGTAAAAATATCCAATTAACAGCTGTATGATTTGCTGTATGGCGGCAACAGCGGCGTAAAACAACGCACTTAAGACTCCAACCTTGGACAGTCCAAAATGGACAGCAAATAGAGACACGTAAATAGACATGCCGGTTCCTTGACCGACGCCAACACATAGGATGATCAGATACACGGAGTAGACGTTGAACCAAACCATGCCTGTTAGCATAGCTGTTGAGAAAGTCAAGTAACCCACGAATAATAAAACGAATCCGCAAAGAAGGCCAAAACGTCATGTGAAAAAAACTGGAACGTAGCAAATCGTTGAGGGTCACTTCTGGATCTTCCTGGGTACAAGAGCCAGGATCTTTAAGCAGCCCATTTCGGTCTTCCTCTTTTCCATTCAGGCACACCTCGTCATCAGCTTGCTGTTTGTTCTCGGTGAGTTTCCAGTAAAGAAGTAAATAACAAACGCTGAAGGCAATGGCACTGACTACGGCCAGAGTGAGAAAAAATCCAGGCAAATTATTAGAGAAGAACAGATCAATGACTCCAGCGGAGACAATCTTTCCAAAACTGGTAGCACCAACCAGTAGTCCAATGATCTTCCCAGTATGTGTTTTTGGATATAACTCAACATTTACACGGAATATGACAATATACGCCATGGAGATAGTCGTCGCTGCAAGAAAGGAATATTTCATTATTCAAACAATACTGCATAAAGACGGGAACAATGCTTGGAATGAAGGTTACCTTCGAAAATAAAAGTTTACAGTTTGCAAACGATTTCAAAACGGTTCAAGTACAAATCAATAGTTGTCCAGGATTTCGGATAGAGGACGTTAAGAAGACAGCTATAATTACAAGCAAGTCGACAATACGGCTCAAAAATATCGCTGCTCTCAAAATGGATCGTTTGACTGCCTCGGTGGTATGATGGGGCTACTACTTCGAAGTCTTGGGACCTGGGATCAAAGTCGGACCAGGTTATAACAAAAAGACTTTTTACTGCTTTCCTGGCGCTCATCTCAGAGAGATTAGGCCCAGTGTCAGTATAAGGTGACTGGGTGGTATCTTCGGCATGATACTTCAGTGACGCCAGTACTTAAGCGGCATGGACTCACCCTGCCATAAGAGGACACAGTATATGTACACACCTAATGACTCCTCTTTGTCATATGACAAATGAAAATTGTTAAGCACGACGTAAAACCTCAAGAATACATCCATACATACATGCATACATACATACATACATATATTCATACCGGTTTCGTCGGTATCAATGTAAAGCGAGATTATCATGCCTGGTGTCTTCGGCATGGTGTTTTAGTTAGGCAGCACTATAAACGTATCGGCATTATAATTGGCCTGCTGCAAGAAGAGACTGTGGTCGCATGAAGAAAATCATGTTGAAAGCAAAGTTCATTTTGACTGACTCTTGTTTTACCGTATATGTAGGCATATGTACATATCACGCCTTGTAACATTTGATAGATCCTGTGTGTTGTTTGAAGAGGTTATTCCATGAAGTGTCTTTACTCTAGGCCTTTTTAAAGTTTCAGAATGAGTATAATTGTCTTGTATAAGTAAATATGATTCTCTGGCGCTCTGCTTCATAACTGTGCCGAATTAAACTTAAATCGGATCTAGGGGTTATCAACAACTGATACAGTACACGTACCATGGTACGCTATTTGGATACTGAATATATTCATTCCCCTAGAACATTCCTGTCGTCTTCCAACATAACTGAAAACTGTTGACTGCTTATCTTTGAATGAACCTGTCTTAACTTCGTATATTATTAGTTATTTAGTGGTTTGTGTCGAACGTTGTTTTGGGAATTCACCCAAAACGTCCATTTTGGTTGAAGCTTGGTATACTAATGTCTGTGTTGACGATTACATACTGAACAATTTTTTACTTGTATGATGGTATTGTGTCACTTTAATACGTGGAGAAATCCGGAATGTTCAGAGTAAAGCATTGACCTATGACACGTTACTGAACAACAAGGGCAAGGGAATTGCAATTTAAACAGGTCTTCATTTACGATCGGACTTCTAATTGGAGACGTCGTCCAGATATGACGCCTAAATATGACCCTTTGTAAATCAAAAAATCAACTAACACATGCGTTATTTCTGAAGGAATACTACTATACTTACATAAGGACAGCTGAGTCAAGTAAATCAGAAGTGGTCTGTAGTGAACGAAAGTGTTATGAATGGTTAAGAGGGAAAATATCAGACTGGACACCGGCATCCCGATCCAGGTGAGGAGAAAGGTGGCCTTATACCCGAGAGTGGCGGTCAGAAGTGTCTCCAGAAAACACAAGCCACTCCCTATGGATCCCATGGATGCTACAATTTCCACTGGAACAAAAATATGTCCATTTATTGATGAATTGTAAAAACTTAACTGGGTCTATAAAGAAGGCGGTCGGTTAGTAACATTTTAAGCATTGTGTATTTTATTATGGGTCATTTACTTAACGAGTTTCAGAGTGCAAGTCAACACAAAATCATATACCAGATTGTTGCCAGTCTTATGAATGTAGGAGACCGTGAACTCTTCCTCGTGCAATGATGTTGTTGAAAGGCAACTGGATACACCGCCACACAAAGGTGGACTGTTGAGAGGACTATTCTCTGTAAAATATATTTAATGTATTCTAGAGTTGCTTACAGTCGTAGTGTTTTGACTTTAAGCAATTCGTTTTGTCCCACGAAGCATACTACAATAGTGGCGACATACTACATGAAACTACGTATACAGATATGCGCATCATGGCCCAGTTGTTCGAAAGTGCATAAGCGAAAACTGGTATTAAGTCAATTTAATAATTAAGATTTTTAGACAAATTCAGACAAATACGACGGTGGTCCGGAGAAGAAAAACCTGGCAGAACCGGGGAAAACCACGACTGTCCGCATGTTGCTGGCAGCCCTTCCCACCTACGGCCAGAGACGTTCGGGATTAAACGGCTTGCAGATTAGCGTGGCGTGTTACGTACATACCTTGAACCTGTGTCAGGTTGAACGTCTCTTTCAAAGGAATGGCATACACGTTAAATGCCATATCTATGCCGTTGATGGCCGATGATAAAATGCTGAATGTCAGGCTAAGAAAGGTCAGCACCTCTGTCCGGGAAGGCATCTTTCACCGTCGTAGGTGCCCTCAATACATTGCGTTCTTCTCACTGAAACGTACGTGATCCTGGCCTATTACGCTCTTTACAGAGTTTGACTCATCTAAACGAGAGGATCGTACGGACTGGTAACCGTGTGTAGATAGTATGCAAGTGTAATGAAAACTTCTTTTTCTTCAAAGTTTCTCTTACTTATCGGGTTTTTAGCCTCCAGCTTTCATAATAACATCATTAACTCAGTGTTATTATAAGTTGTACCGCGTTGTCAAGAACAGTTGTGTTCCACTGTCACTGAACCGAAAAAAAAAACAGAATTCGTCTTTGGATTGAATAAAGATAGAACATTTCAGGACATGTACTTAAATTGTTAGCTAGTTATAGATACTGGGAGCTACAAAGTTTTTACTCTTTTATATTATTCTTTCCATGTGTTGTTCTACGCTCTATTAAATTTCCCACGCCTTTGCTCATCTTGTTAAAAATGTCTTTTAGCACATGAAGATCTTCATACATGACTGGCACTGCACCAAGGTTGAGAGTTTCATTGCCAAATTTTATCTAACGATCCCATGGGGAATAACTGACACGTCATTAATAAATGTGTCAAGCCATTAGTGATTGTGATTTGTAGGGATGAATGCGATGTGTGTGGTGGCAAACATGGTGACAGCCGCAGTTCCCTCTGTGACGTTTATGGTCTGCTCACTGTGACGTCGCACTGATGACGCTACAGTGCAATGTTCATTAATGTTCATTGGATCGAATAAATAGCCAAAATATTTATTTTTTGCCACTCGGCTCATGTACAAAAAAAGGAAATTTTCTTGTCAGCAAATAAAACACTGTGAAATGTCAAGCTATTTATTGTGCACCATATGTTACTATAAAAACAGCTTAATATTTATTAAATATTGATATTTACTATTAAATAAAATGATTTTTTTTTGGTCATATAAATATCTAAACTATTTCTCTTTTGGACCCGATTTACCAACAAACTATACCATCCTTTACAGTGATTTGTTCTAAAACTCACAAAGCAAACATTCTTATAAATCAGTAATCCTTAAAATATGTTTTGAATACTTAACCAGTAGATAAGTGGACTTTACGTCAAGGTTTCTCAGTTACATAGGCATTATTATTATTCACTTCCAGGGATCCCACAGGGTGAAAGCGCAGGAGTTCGTCAACTAGTGCGCCCGTTTTGTTGAAACCTGTATAGGAAAGCAAGTTCTATTGCCATTTTCAAGCTTTATTTACAATAATGTTGTTTTTGTTTTTTTTTTTTGTTGGTGTTCTTTTTGGTGGGGGAGGGGATGGGGGTCTCTGGGGGAGAGGGAAGGGGTTAAGGTGTATTTTTTAAATAATGTTCAGATCAGTTCCAAGTAGTTTTACACTTTCTTCACGCTAAATTTATACCCTATATTATATACTACAATATATGAGGACTACAGCATAGAGAGTAAAAGCAGAGCAGCAACGAAGCGTTTCTAAGCGGCACGTTAAACATCCTGATTTTGGGATCAGAAATACCAGCAAAATCATGTTAAAAGCGAGGTTAAACCTGAAGCAAACAACCATATACTGAAAGCCAGTACTTGTTAATGTCTCTGTACTAGTCTCATCTACAATACTTTCCTTCCCTGTGTTAGACAGCATGCATGCTTTACCGCCTACGTATATCGGTCAAACTATGCAGAACTAACGAACTGTAAATAATAACTTAAATGTGAGCATATGGTACCTTCTGGTGTCATTTCTCCCCACCAGCTTTAGTGTAAAAAGTCAGTGAACCATATGCGTGACGAATTCGTTATTTCACTCTCACACGCGATGGCGCTGTATTCTTTTGCGTGATTCTGGTGATGTCAATTTGAAAGTGGATAAAGTGGATTTTTCAGTAACAAAGTAATCCCTATTAACGAGATTACTTATACCTATACGTGCTCAGAAGATAGCAGGAGAAAAGGACATTTGGAAATATTTTTGCATGGTCGGTATTTGAGACCACAATTTGATATATATCATCTTTGTTAAATAATGCTCTAAATAAGGAGGTGATACACATGTAATAAAGTTATTTGAAAGTAAATTTATTGTTTATATCCAAACATTTATCTTTTATGAAAATTATAGTAATGTTTATGATTATAATAAAATATAAATATTATCAAAATCTAGGTTCAACACATTTGTTACCAGAAAAGACAAAATATTAGTGCAAATATATTTACTAAACATATGCTATACATCCTTATCTATAGCTTTAGTAAACAAAGACAATATGTACCAAGAGGTGGTCCCAAGTACCCACCATACAATTTTTTAAGTGTCTTTCCTCTTTAAAAAAGAATGGGGAAAAAAAACCTTTGAAGACTATATTTATATATAGAATTAACTTTTCGCACTCTTTTATCCGAATTATATGTAGCTTTTTCCACCTTTAAGATATGACACCATATTTAACTTCAAGCCAAGGGTAACGCCAGGTTTACCTTCCAGGCAAGTCTACAGGTTTACCTTTCAGCCAAGTCTAATACCAGGTTTAACTTGAAGCCAAGTCTAATGCCAGGTTTCACATGAAGCCAAGTCTAATGCCACGATTAACTTTAAGCCAAGTCTAATACCAGGTTTAATTTGAAGCCAAGTCTAATACCAAGTTTAAGTTTCAGCCAAGTTAAATACCAGGTTTAACTTTCAGCCAAGTCTAATACCAGGTTTAACTTTAAGCCAAGTCTAATACCAGGTTTAACTTGAAGCCAAGTCTAACACCAGGATTACCTTTAAGCCAAGTCTAATGCCAGGTTAACTTGAAGCCAAGTCTAATACCAGGTTTAACTTGAAGCCAAGTCTTCAGTTTTGTACTTGCCCCCAAATAACTGCTCAACGGTATATAAAACATGAATTAAACTTGCCGCTGTGTCACGTGATCCCTGTACAATTGTATTTGCTGTTGGGTTTTATTAAAGTTTTATTAACACTGGTATTAACGACTACACTTTTGAACAATCGGAGGCGGGTGATTTTTTTTGAAGAACCAGAGTTTGGATCAATAGGAGCTACATGCATCATCACAAAAAAAAATTCATCATAGCTGTGTGGCTATAAGGTTCTAAGGGGATATCAGCCTGATTAAAATAAAACAAATCCATTGTGTTGAGTGACCTCATTAGAAATCGGTTTTCAACTATCAAAAAATATGTCAGTGAATGTCAGAGGCCGGTTTCATGAAGCTTACATAAGTTGTTCTTAGCTAAGTTCACTTTATATCTCTACAACTTACCTTGCCGTGGTATTTAAGGGTTAACTTAGCTAAGTTCACTTTATATCTCTACAACTTACGTTGCCGTGTTAGTTAAGAGTTTACTTAGCTCAATGAGTCTCACAAAACCGGTCCCAGGTAATCCCAGTTGGAAACTTAATCGGATCGAACGTTTGTATGTTTTGTTATGTAAGTTTGTGTGATTAGCTGTGTTTAGACCTTTACTGCCATAAACTGGAAACATTTAGGACTTCAACGGACATTCACATTCCTTGATAACAATAATTTGATGACATTTAATTAAACTTCTTGAGGTTAATTAAATTTATGCCTTTAGGCCTTATTAGTGATACGGTTGAAACACTGCTTCGTTGCAACCATGAGGTGGCGTTCGGTCACCCCGATTTCTCCCACAGATAAGCGGGGATTTAATATTTATTTATTTATTTTTATTTATTTATATTTTTTATTTAAGTTTAAGGCCGTCTTCTGGTGTTTCAAGTAACTAAAGATTATATCAGTGGAAGAAATCGGAAAGCCCGGAGTACCCTCCCCCCCCCCCCCCCACACATCCTTTTCCAAAAACCTGAAAAACCTATTGATTTAAAGCTGCACTCCCCCCCACCCACCTCCGCCGGAAAAAAAAGAAAACGAAAGCCGGGTTTTAACTCGAGCTACTGTTTTCATCCGGCAAGGGCTTTGCTTTGCTATATGAAAAATATACCAGGCGCAAATAAGAACTCCATGGCACGGTCCTAAATCTGGAAACTCCAATAATTACGTCCCTTACAACAGTACTTTTGTCACCAATAGGTGCAACTTCATAATGACAAAGGTTATTCTTCGCTTCGCTGCAGTACACATCCAGTACTGCAACTAGTTCTGCACAGTTACAGGTTCGTCTTAACTCAGTTATCCAGTGACATCTCTTAGTACATATCTTCTCGTGACATGTTAACAATAAATGTATGTAAAGTAATCACGTGACCCCCATGTCCGTCTTGTGCTATTCACAAGCCTATATCGGAGGTGTTTGGCAAAAAAAAAATCCATATTGGACAAATCATACTTCCTGTGTTTACCACAAATAGATCAATTTATTGCCTGTAAAAAGCAGACTCGTACCTGTAAGATCTGTAGTGTTAATTATTCTGACGTTTATTTATTTGTTTAATAGGCGTTTTACACCGTACTCAAGAATATTTCACTTATATACGACGACGGCCAGGATTATGGTGGAAGGACAGCGGGCAAACCCCATAGCAAACTCAGGACCATCCACAGCTTGCTGCTGACAAACCTTTCCACGCATACCCGGAAATGAAGCCGGCCTGAGCTGGACTTGGATTCACAGCGATCGCGTTGGTGAGAGGCTCCTGAGTAATTGTGCACTATAGCTCGCTAACAACTAGAGCACAGAGAGTCAACCAGAGGAGCCACAACAATGTGATAATTGGCAAATGGTCAGACGTAACCGGTGAAATACTGCCTCTTGTCGATTTGTATCATTTAAAGTTTTGTTTTAACTGTTCATGTAAATGCTTCAAACATTAGCAAATTACATCAAAAAAACCTTGCAGTGATATTAATTGCATTTTATTAGACGTCACTGGTCTGGAATTTACTCAACATGCTGTGTTGTCATCTCATTTATCATACAAGAACATTACAGTAATGCCTAGGGACTAGGTCTCTGGGGTTCCTTAGTCCACCAACAGAATGGTAGTTTATGGAGGAACGCCCACTCTGATTTGAACACCGTCTTCAACGAGCCGTCCAATTTGTGATCGTGCGGACAATTTTCCAAATACAGCTATTCCAAATACAGCTAGACCTTTTAGTTTTGTTTATCTACAGGGATCTAGAGGGGGCAATGAACACGGGTATCTCTGTATATAGAAAAGCATATACCTCTTGAGGTCAGTTTAGTCAACATTTTTAATATATATACATTGCATTCGAGCAATGTTTCATGTACGCGTGAACTGCGCTGTTGGTCTATAAAGGTTCGTGCATAGTTTCGTACATAATATAATAAAGACGCATTGCAAAGAGAGAAGAATCATGACGACAGTGAGAATGCTGCCAATTGTTTTTTTTTATTCAATCGTATTTTTTATATATTTTTGTTGTTATTGTTGAGAAAAGGTTAGTCTAACACGAGAGCAGCTAGAAGGAGACAGAGGGATCCTATACAATTCAAGCTGGAAAACGTAGAAAAAAACTGCCATTTTGAGAATAATCGCATGATTTAATGCAGCCTTATGACTGGATGATGTCGACAAAAATCACGATTACCCGAACAGGATTAGTTTTAGCACTTGGTTGTGCCCACAGTATATTAAACAAACCAAATGTTTCCATTTTTTGTCGGCATCAAAAAATTCTGTTTCTGTTAGCCATACATGGAGAAATTCCCCGACGTGCCCAGAAAATGTCTTGTATCCATAAACAAAAACAAGCACAAATTTCATCATAGCAGCGACATTCCGCAAGATGTCGATGTTGCCTTGCACTTCATACTACCCTGATTATGTGAAAAGCCAAAAGTTAAAGGATAGGATGTCAAAATTATGATCCATCGACTTGCTGACAAAGCGACGTATACAGATCGAGAGATGTCGCTAAAAACTATAGCGTAGTATGTTAGCGATTAAAGCATCAAACATTTCTAAATACTTTTCTTGGAAAATGCAAAAGAACGATTTATTTTCTCATTTTGTCAACATGCATAACATTTTCTTTTGGAAACAACCCACAAAAAAAACAGCTGCATTGTAACCGTTGACAAGGTACATGTTTTCTTCAAAAAACCAAACCAAAACAAAAATATCAAAGTACATGGGTCATCGAACAGAATAGACAGACTGTCCCAAAAGTTATGACAGTAATTATCAATTACTGTAAATAGCAAAAAAATTTGTGACTCACACAGGGGGAGTCAGATCCCATTCTGTTTGTCACATATTAACATTTTGTTTTCTTCTTCCTCGTTGGAGTTTTCTATTCCAGAGTTTTCCGTTTTCCTCGGGCAAAAAAAGTTCTCAAATGCAGTTAAGAACCTGAAGTTCAATGCTTATTACCATATTGACTAACATTGTGAAGAATGACCAGAAAAAACCCTTCTTTCCCTCACAATAAAACACCAGTTATTTTGTGGTTGGCAGTTTCGTGGTCGTAAATAAAGCCGATAAATAGCTGTAATAGTAGCTGTGACATGGCCAGACAAAATTAAAACGACGGTGATATGACACTGATATGACGGGGTCCAAAGCGGAAGACAAGCATTGCAATGCTAAGTGTACAGCTTGGTCTAATTGCTAGCCCGACAAAAACTGTTATCAAATACATCGAACTGACGGTAAACCACCCCATGCCAATCCCAACGGCTGCTGCTGGGCTGAAATAGCAAAACTCATAGAATACAAATCCACAGAATTTACAGGAAAACTTGTCCAAGATTAATCCAAAGCTGAATCTTGGGATTAAAATTGACACGAATAACAAAAACACAAGCCCCAGAGGGTTTGCCACCTTTGCCGAATGAGCCATGATGGTGATGTTATTCATACAACTTAGTGCGCATGAGCAGAGCGCCACGCTCGACCAAAACATGAAATGATAATATCTGGAGCGGAGCACCGTTCTTGGCGGAGTGAAATGCTCATCTTGTTCCTTTGGCAGAGAGTCTTCTTTGTCCATTGCTTGATACCCAGTTTTGGAGTCATTCCCTGCCCATTTCAAAATCGACTGTTCTTTGCTGATGGTGATAAATTTATGCAACAGAAGAAAACGTGGCACGAAAAAACACAGTCGAGGCGATGGCTATTGTGAGGGAAAATGCAGACATGTTGTCCCGGAAGAAAAAGTTCATTGATCTAGCGAATGAAATCTTCGCCAGACAATACATGGACCAAACCATAGCAATGATCTTGCCAGTGTGAGAGCGAGGGAACAGCTGGAGGTTGAAACGAATGATTACCAACGATGCCATCCATTTCAGGCATGCTGAAAGAAAGAGATAAATCAAAGAGAGTACAATGGACGTTTTATTTTTTAAATAATATGAAAAAACAAGGAGTACTCTGTGTAAGCCAGGGAGGGCCTTTCTCACAAGGATCGTAAGTCTAAATTGACTGTAATCACAAAGATCACGATCGTAACCCATTATTTACGGTCCCCCCCCCTCCCCCTTGCACTAAGGGATTGTAAGCTGTGATAGTCGCAACGTGCAATTTAAAATTACAATCAGGTCGACCCTGTTGGAACACACTGGCTCCAGATTTAGAGTAAAGTACAACTACTTGCCTAAGGTAGACTTACACGGTTAGATAATAGTCTCGTTAACTGTTGAACCATTATGGTGAAGAACACGTTTGAAAATGAAAGCGAAGAAAACCTTATTAATTAGTACATTTCCAATTTACACAGACCACTTTTATGTACGAGTTGAATTTGGCGTACGATGGTCATTATAACTTTAAAATTACAATCACCATACAAATTTCTTTGTGCAATCAACGTGACTTCAAATCTAAGCTCAGTTGCAGGACTTACTTCCCGATTGTAGTTGATGAGAGTCCAGTTCATGCTGACTTCCTCTCCGGCCATTCGTGGGAAGGTCAGCCAGCAACCTACTGTTGCTTTTACCCCAGGCTCTGCCCGGTTTCCTCCCAAAAAGATGCTGGCTAACGTCGTATAAGTAAAATGTTTAGTACGGCGTCATATAAACAAATAAATCGAACATAACCATGCATGTAACATTTTATAACATTTAACATGTTGTGTCATTTGAGGGCGTTGGAAATGTTGATATTTTAGGCTGTCATTTACGCACGTGGGGTTAAGTTCGGTACTCACAAGAGAAAAGCTTAAAGTGTTGTATGATTTGAACAAGCTGCCATCTGTTAACAAATGTGGCACTTACAAAGTGTGAGTTCAAACCTGCCCTTGGACAGGGAATTTTGTAGACTTTCACCACTTGTGGGGTCTTGGGGACTATAAACACTTGACGACACCCTTGTTGCCGTGTCCGCAACCTAGCGATCGACGAAGACCATTTGTCTTCCACCAGTATGGTGAGCATGTCTGTGTCACAGTTTGTCAGTAACTTGCCTGTTGGCGCTCTTAAAATTTGGAAATCGGGGCAGGGGTTGTGTTAAGAAAAATGTATCTGAATTTAAAATTGTTGACTTATTCCGAACACTAAAGTTTCAAATTTTATTTTCATTTGTCCGATACGTGAACAGCGTATTAAGTATGGCCTCAAACATCGATCAAATAAATAAACAAATAAAGTACTGACATACCTTGAGTCTAGGTAAAGTTAAACGCCTGTTTCAAAGTTAAGGCGTACGTGTTAAAGGCCATGTCTAACCCATCGATGGCAGAAGACAGAAGCGTGAGTAACACACTTAGCCCTATCAGTAACTCTCTACGGGTAGGCATCTTGAGTAGCAAGTTCTCACAATGACTATTTTCCCAAATGCTTGTTGTTATAATAGAATCTATCAATAGAAAGAAAAACGGAATATTATTGCCTGATAAAACGGCCAACTAGAATGGTACATTTCTGTCTGTTGTCCTCTGAAAACAATATTCGTATGTTTTCGTTGTGTTTTCGTCCCCTTCAGTGTTATACTTGTTTCGCCGGAAAACTTCATGCCAACGGTGTCGATGTCCGTCACACTAGTTTGCCAAATAGGTATCCAGCTCTTGGATTACCGCCTTATGCTGAGTGCTAAGATTGCTATTCTCATAGTTTTCCATGTTTCTTAATCTCGTTTAGATCTGAGTCCATAAATGTGGCAATATTAGTTGCCTGGAAAAACTGCCCTGTTGCAAGGTAACACCTCGTGAACTCACGTAATGATGAGATTAAAGTAACGTTAAAAGTTATGTTAAACTCCTAGCAAACTGACAAATTGGATAATATTCAAACCATATTAGCTACAGAGTGTGAAAACGTGTTAAATTGAAACCGGAATTGTGTTAAAATGAATTTGTGCGCATACGAGTTTCTGAGCGATACGATTTTTTAAGACTTTAGCAATTTTAGACCATTAAATATAACAGAAGACGTCATCGTTAATGCATACTTACATGTGGGTGGCCTCGTTTGGACCAGGTTAGTTGTCTGTTCCACATAATATACTGTCATTGGAGAATAGCCTTAGTGCGGGCCATATCTAGGTACACGCTCTGTGTGCGAAATTCCGCAACCGTGAAATGTATGAAATGCTTCACGTCTGCTTATACAGTAATGCGCATCAGTTACATGGTTGCTATTAAATTAGTTTAGGGGACCAGTGCTTGTCTAAATATATGTAGGCCTATAGCCCAGTAGTTTGACTCCCACAGACAATCATTAACCTATGCAATAATAGAGACAGGGATAGGGGCTAATGCAATTTGAGGTCATGACATTGTCCCATCCGGTCTCTATACAAACAAGATGGTATACTGTTTTTACGCAGGTACATTCACTTACTGTCTTACATACGGAATACCTTGATGCGCTACAAATTTTAATCCCTGAGGCACTTAACCACATGTTTTTTCGTTGTATATACATGTACATAAACTGTATCATGATCGTTGTACAGATATATAATATATATACAATATTTTTTATCTATTTTGTTGTATAATTACGTCATATATATCCAAATATGTGTCTCTCTTACGAGGACGGTGGGGTTCATGGGAGGAGTAAAGCGGACACGAGTTGAAAAAAAAAACGTGCTCGAGGTACTTCACAGATCTCACCTGAAACCTCAGACATATTAGTATTTTATTTTAGAGATTATGTCAGTAATTATTTCTGGGAAGTTATTTGAGTGTTAGAAAAGCAAATGTTTATTACCTGTGGAGAAAAGCATTATTTCAGTTTTATAATTTTATAATTTTTTTGTTAAATAGATGATATTATAACTGTTGTTCGCGTCACAAGACCCAAACACCATGTCTCTCTCAAAACATCATCTCCACACAGTCAGAGGTATAACAGTGAAACTTGCCTCAAGAAGAAAAAAATCGCCATTTGAGCAAGAATCACTTTATTTGGCGCTGATTTGGAGCATCGGATTCAAAAATCCTGATTATTTCCACAAAATGACTAAAAATAAGATAAAAATACACGCTTCCAACAGTTGGGGCATTCCGCAAGAAATTGATGTCGCCTTAAACTTTATACACCCCTTAGTAACTGGACAGCCAATGTCAAAAAGTAGGATGTCAAAAAGTAGGATGTCAAAAATATGACCCATCGACTTGCTGACATGGCGACCTATACACACCTCACTCAGGTCAATAAAAACAAACCTGTAGTATATTAGGTATTAAAGCATCAGTAATTGCTAAGGACTTTTCTTTTCACATTATGTTGACATCCATAAAGCTTTATTCTGGAAACAAACTATCAACAACACCAGCTACATTTTAACATTGTTTAACATGCAGTCTGATTCATCTTTTCTGAAGAAAACACAAACAAAACAAAAAACATCCAAACAAGGAAGCACATGGGTCAGCAAGCAGAATAGGCTCGCCCTTCAAAAACCGCTTATGGCAACTCAGACTTATCAGTCGTTGTAAATCAGTAAAAGTTTTTGTACATCTCAAAGGTGGTATCACATCCCATTCTGTTTGTCACACAATAACATTTTGTTTTCTTCGTCTTCGTCAGAGTTTTCCACTGCTGAGTTTTCCGTTTTCTTTTCGGCCAAATAAATTACCCAAAAATAGTTCACAACTTGGATCGCAATGCATATTACGATAATGACTAACATTGTGAAGAATGACCAGAAAAAACAACTTTTCCCTTCACAAGAATCATTAGTTCTTTTACGGCTAAATGCTTTGTTGTCGTAAATGAAGCCGATTAATAGCTGTAATAGTAGCTGTGACATGGCCAGACAAAAGTAAAACGATGATGATAGGACACTGATGTGACTGCGTCCAAAACGGAAGACAAGCATTGCAATAGCAATCGTGGAGCTCGGTCCAACTGCTATCCCAATGAATACTGTCATTAGATAAACGGAATGGACGGTAAACCACACCATGCCAATCCCAACGGCCGCGGCTAGGCTGAAATAGCAAATAGCCAGCAGCAGAAATCCACAGAGTTCAAAGCGAAACTTGTCGAAGATGAATCCAAAGCTGAATCTGGGGATTAAAATTGACACGGATAACAAATACACAGTCGTCAGAGGGTTTGCCACTTTTGCCGAATGAGCCATGATGGTGATGTTATTCATACAACTTAGTGCGCATGAGTAGAACGCCACGCTCGACCAAAACATGAAATGAAAATATCTGGAGCGGAGCACCGTTCTTGGCGAAGTGAAATGCTCAACTTGTTCCTTTGGCACAGACTCTTTTTTGTCCATTGCTTGATACCCAGTTTTAGAGTCATTCCTTGCCCATTCCAAAATCGACTGTTCTTTGCTTATGGTGATAAATTTATGCAACAGAAGAAAACATGGCACGAACAAAACAGTCGAGGCGATGGCTATTGTGAGGAAAAATGCAGGGAAATTATCCCGAAAGAAAAAGTTCATAGATCCAGCGAAAAAAATCTTCGCCAGACAATACATGGACCAAATCACAGCGATCAACTTGCCAGTGTGAGCGCGAGGGAACAGTTGTATGTTGAAACGAATGATTGCTAAAGACGCGATCCAGTTCGCACATGCTGAAAGAGATAAATCATACACAACATGTAAATGCTACTGAATAAGAAAAATATACAATGGATTTTTCATTTTCAAAACAATACACAGAAAGGAGTTTGTTCATCACTTTGGTTGTTTTCATTGCTATGCTCAAAGGGATCGCTTAAACAAAATGATCGTAAGCCTAAGCTGATTGTAAATGACAAAGATCACAAATGTAGTTATATCTTACAATGTACATCCTCTTACACGAAGGGATTATAAGCTATGATAGTCGCAACTTACAATTTAAAATTACAGTCGGGTCAACCCTGTAGTAAATATTCACAGTCGCTTTCAAATTAGCGTTAGGTACTACTACTTGTTTTAGATAGCCTAAGATAGACAGATAGTAAATAATTTTCGACTTTTTCAAAACGTGTCTAATGAAATTGCCGCAAAAAGATGTTACAAGAATTAGATCACATTTATTTTGTTAGTTGCTGAATCAATATGATGTAGAAAAGTTGTTGACTGGCACAGTTTCCGTTAACAAAGACAACCAAGATGTATGTGTCACATCTGCCGTACGATCGCAATCGTAACTCCAAAAAGATACAATCACCATAAAATTTCTGTATCTTTTGTAAACTTAATTGTAGGGCTTGCAATCGATTGTAGCTACGATCACTGTGTATTGTAACGCCAACTCAAATGTTGAACACTAGCGTTTTAAGATTGAAGCTTTAATCAATCAACAAACGTGGTACTCACAAAGGAAGAGCTGAGTAATGTAGACCAGAACTGGGTTCTCACTGGCGAAATCGCTGTAAACGGTCAGCAGGGAGTACAACAGGCAAGACAATGAGGTAACAACGCAGCTCACGATAAAAGTAGCTTTGTAACCGAGAGTAGCTGTGATGAGAGTCTCCACGAAACATAAGCCCATTCCTAGCGTGCTCATAGAGGCCGTGATCTCCACTGCAACGGAATGAAAGACTGATCGGATGACTAATATATCTATGGGTTTTTTTTACCATCGTCATTTATTTATTGACTTATTTATTGATTTCTTTATTGATCTATTGATTTATTCATTTATTCGATTGCTGCTCAACACCATACAGCCTTCCTTTCAGCGCTAGTACACACGATGTGGGGATTCAAACTTGCCCTTGGGCAGGGATTTCGTAGATTTTCTTCGCATACAGGGCTTTATGGACATTATATCTTTTGAAGAAGTTCGTGTTGCCATTTCCACAACCTAGCCTTCGTTGAAGACCATTTTGCTTCCACAAGTATGGTGAGCATATCTTTACCTCACAGGGTACGAAGTTTGTCAGTAGCTTGCCAACGTTTGGTGGTTTTCGCCTGGCAAACATGTCTCCTACACCCATAAAAATGACCACCATGGTATAAATAAAAACTTATTGAGTGTGGTGTTAAGCAACAATCAGATAAATAAGTAAATAATTAAATAAATAAATAAGTAAGTAAGCAATGGCACGCTGCTCTCCTCTTAACCAGTCTAGAAGAAACTGACATTTTTATACCTCATAGGATTATTCTTCGTTTTCACTGTGCGACAGACGGCCACATGATATTCCCCAAAACATGATGTACAATGATCACGCGCCCAAGCAATGCAACTTCACGCTTCACCCTGGTTGAATATCACTTCACTTGAGCTGACAATGCACTATCTGTATATTACAACTTTGTCATGCCAGACGTCGGTGAACGCGATATATATCTATAAGGAACACACACTCGGCTATTTTGTAAAATAAAGTATATAAAATTCAAAAGCTCAGAATAAATCTGAAATTTAAAATTTGAAAATGGGGATAACGGATGTGCCCAGACAAAAGTATCCTGATTTGAAATTCTTGTGACGTAAATTATTCAAAATTTGTTGTAGAAGTGAACAACAACGATCAGGGCATGCCTACGATTGGCAACAGTAATCAAATAAATAAAAACTAAGTAATGACATACCTTGCGTTTGGGTAAAGTTGAACGTCTGTTTCAAAGTTAAGGCGTACGTGTTAAAGGCCATGTCTAACCCGTTGATGGCCGAAGACAGAAGACTGAGTAACACACTTAGCCCTATCAGTAACTCTCTACGGGTAGGCATCTTCGAAAATAAGAAGTTCATTTTCAAAATCTTTTCACTTTTTCTTGAAATAATCGAATCTGTCAACAAAAACAAACATAAGATTAGTATGTGATAAAAAGGCCGACTGAAATTGTGTATGGGAAAATATCTAGTTGACGTATATAATGATCCTCTCAATAGGGCGAAATGTTGTCAAAATATGCTTCTTCACTCTTCATCTGACAAAATAAAATGAAAATATTATGAGAGAGAAGCAAAAGAAAAATATTTCACCATTATCGCCATTGAAATGCTAATTCAACATTGCGATACATGTACTTTTCAGCCTGTTGTCCTGTGTAGTGATTTCTTTAGGTTTCGTCGGAGTTATCGCCCCTTTCACCATTATCCTTGTATCTCTAGGCTCCAGAATCACGAAACTGCCTTAGATTTAAGTCAAATTTAATCTTACATTCAAAATAGTTTCCCGAGATAAAATTGTGATTCGCATAAGGATTTTTTACTTCAATACTGATTGTTGTATTGGTTCTTCACTTCTAAGTTTAGGTTGAGGGATAATACCACGAGTTAATACAAAAAAGTCTCAGATATCTTCCTGGAGCCTGTATACGTTATGCCAAAGATGTAGGTCACATCACTTTATGAATCACAACCTTATGATGAGGGCAAAGTCGAGAAGTTTTATGATTGTTATTCTCATAGAGTCCTCTGTGTCGCTTTCATTCCTCTCCAGATTTGACTTCACTGGGGATTGAACAGCTCATAAGATGAGATGGTAGTTCTACGATTGTATGTTAAATGTGTTGACAACACCTTTTTGAGTAATTCTAGACGAGTGACTTGTAATAACTTACAAGTAACATTTTTTTTACCTAATTCTGCTTAAGCCATGGTGCTAAGGGCATGTAAATTGCTACTATATATGCATTCACATGAACAGTTAGAATAAAGCACTGGCATCTAAACTGACAAGAGCCCGTATTTCACCAGTTACTTGTGACCATTTGCCAGCTATCACACTGTCATCACTGCTCTAGTTTTAGTCTCTATACTGTACGTCCTTAATTATATTGCATGGATAACAACATATGAAAGGGGCCTGTATATGGTGTGCATATCTCGTTGAGGCTAGGGCATGCATATTCATCGTCTTGAATAAGATCGCCACTTTGGGTAGATGAACACTTGCAATTAAAACGCAACTGATAAATGTTTTCATCAATGACAACTTACAAACTGTAAAGATACACGATTTGAACACAGATTTTATTTATTCACCTAGAACTATCCTTACGTCTTTCCAATGACCCTGAAAACTGTTGACTGTTCTTCTTTGTATGAATCCGTCCGCATTTTTTACATTTTGTACAATCTTAAGTCTTTGATGGTTTTGTAGAAAGTTGCGTTGGGAATTTAGTTTTGCGATTATTGACCAGGAACGTTCATTTTTGTCGACAGGTGCCATACAACAGTCTGCTGTGACCTTTAGATTTTATGTTTCATGGAAAAAGAGCTTTCGATTTATTCGGTTTAAACATGTTCTCTCCTTGAAATTGCGGTTACACTATCGCCACATTCATTCATTCGCTCATTTCTTCCAAACTTATTCAGGTTGTGGGTATAGGGCGGAGGGCTCCGTGGCTCAGTCGGTTAGGGCGCTAGCGCAACGTAATGACCTAGAAGCCTTGGTCGCTGTGAGTTCAAGACCATCTCATGCTGGCTTCCTCTCCGGCCGTACGATGGATGCTCTGCCCGGTTTCCACCCACCATAATCCTGGCCGCCGTCGGATTAGTGAAATATTCTTGAGTACAGCGTAAAACACCAATCAAATATATAAATAAATAAATGAATATTGAGGTGGGGTCTTGGTATAGCAATAAACTCCGTTATCAAGCACCTTTGTAGGGTAAAAGTCAGTTGCTACGATTTTATTGTCGAATGAATACACATGCAAGCGATTGTCCACAAGAATCACCACACGTACTGTGAACTTCCAAATGCCACTTAAAGATTGAAGTGGAATTCGTGATGACGTAACAAGGGCATACTCGGTAGTTAAAGAGTGGCTAAGTGTAAAAAGCAATGAAATATGTCCACTTGTCGAGTAGTTCGACGAATTAGTGCTGGATATTGGCAATGTCCTTCATACGGTGTTCACGGCAGGCGGCAATATAAGTGTGCCGGCATCAATTGCCCTGCTACATTTATAAGACCGTCTGTGATGGTGAGTTACAAATAATGTCAAAAGTTATATTAAACGCCAAAAAAAAAAAAAACAACAAACAGACCAGTATCCTGACCATGTTAGCTACAGAGTTTTGAAACAGAGAGCGTGTGAAAGGTGCTAAATCGAAAACATAGATTTCGCAAATGAATTAAAGCACATAGCAGTTGGCACAATTTCCACAATGTAACACTGTATAGCATTATGGGGTCCGGAATTTGTGTTAAACTCTAAGTAAACAAAAACACTTAAGATGCTTAATACTTTCGGAACTTCAGGCAATTGAAAATAACAGAAGATATTTTCGGGAATTCATACCTGCATGTGCTGAAGGCAGGGCAGCTTCTCCTGTTACGTTGCTTAGTTACGTTGTCCACGCCATAGACCTATACACCTTCAGTGGACAACAATGTTAATCCGGGCCATATCCAGATAACGCTCCAACTGTGAAACAGCGAAACTGTAAAAATGTACGAAATGTTTCAAGAGCTATGTATTCTGTACTCTCGCTGCCAGTGGTAGTAATAGCTAATGGAACAAAACCAGTGTCTCGATTCACTGATCAGATTGACATGGTCATCTAAATATAAGTAGGCCGATACGCCAGTAGTTTGACCTCTGGAGACATTTTCAACCTACAAACCAATATAGAGGTAGTAAGGATAGGGGCACATGCACCCTGAGTGCGCGATACTGTCAAATATGCCGTACAATATACAAGAAGGCTAGGTGGTATCTTGTCTATATGCAGGTACATGTCGCCTACAACATTATACACAGTATACCTTCAAATACAGCTTTCTGGAAATATTAAAATGTCAAGTATGCGAATTCTCATTTTTTTTTCGGACTATCTATGCGTTTACAGTACACTAAGCTTATTGGTTGATTAACACGTTTTTGATACCTTGATATGCTACAAGAATTTAATCTCAGAGGCACTCAACCACACGTTTTTTCATTATGTATACATGTACATAAACTTTATCATAATAGTTACAATACAGCCTGTACTACTGAATAACTTTACTTACGTGACATGTAAATTGATCACAAAGTGGCATCTGTTAACACAAGCGATGATACAACGCCCCCAAACAATTCACAAGACAAGATCTGCAGCTTTGCCTATCCATCACTTGAAGACATATCTGATTTCAAAAGTATAATTCACGATAGTTTTGATCCATTGGTTGAAGATCTAAAATGCTGGGTACATCAGGTAAGACAAGCGTTATTAAGGCAACATTTTGACCTTCAGTGACGTAACTCGGTGAACACAAACACGTTAAGTCTGATAAACGTACCACCACATGTCTTTCAGTCGTGAAACCAAAGCAACATGTATTATAACTGGTTATGTTCAGTCTCTCATAGACTTGCTTAGTATTAAATATTTTTCTCGCTCTATATACTCTTGTGTGGGAAGTGCCCGTTTGAAAGGTCTCATCTGAATTGGCCCTTTGTAAACCGGGGTGTGCCTGCTTTTGTAAAGCTACACATGTGTGGAGTTTGACTCCGGTAAGGTCGCCACTCAGTTTTCTAAGGTTTTACTTATAGCGAAGAAGACTGCGCACCTACATTAACGGTTTGGTGTGCTTTAGTGCACTTCCCATAAAGACAGGTTGTTGGCAAAATGAAAACAGAAATGAACGTTTACTAGCAGTGTCGGCGACCAGTACAATCTCTTAGTGGAATGTCCATAGTTAAAACAACTAAGATTACGTTTTATCCCGAAACATGTTTGGCTAAAACTGAGTGTATATAAAGTGAGAAATATTTTGTCAAGCCATTTACAGCGAAAAACGAAGCAAGGGGGAAAATTTATTGTTGATCAAATGAATTCAACCGTCAGAAGTGGTTCCAGGGTGAATGAATAAACTGAACTGGAGCCCTACCTCGCTTTGAGGAGAAGTCCAGCTGATGGCTAATCCCTCGAGTTAATTTTCATCCAGCATCCAGACTGTCTGGTTTCGGAACCATTAAAAAAACTTGAGATAAATCAACAACACTCAGTGGTGTAAAGGGATTACGTCAGTGAATTCTGATTGGCTTTATTCGCTTTCTCAACGTAAACTTGTTTATGTTGGTGTACAAGAAAACGTTTCTGCGCATGTCATGCTTAGCAGAGCCACCGCGAGTTATTAGAGCTCCCATATCAGATTTCAATGAAGGGGAGTGAACCGTACAATTTGGGGTGTTACTATAAATATATTTTGAGATTATTCTCGCTGTGACGGACCCATTGTAATCGTCCATCCATGGCACTGCAAGCCATGCTGTCCTGAAAGTTGTCCTGCTCCGGCTCTGCATTAATAGCCATGTGTATCTGCATGGACAGCGATGAATGCTGCTCTCCGATACATAGGTAAGGGTTTGTTGGTCGCATCAGTATGAACTGCATTGCTCAATGGGAAGTTAGAAAGACAGTTTCGTATTTACCACTACAGACTGAATCGTGTACCAGTCATTGCTGCTTACATATGTTACCTTCTTGAGGAATTATACACGGTATAAAATATCAAAATGCATTATTGAACTTTTTCAGATGGCCAGTTTGTCCATGAGCATACATTACAATATAATTTAGGATTAGACTGAAAAAATATTTGGTACAGCACAAGTTTGAAGTACAGACATTGAATGGGAGAAATCTATCCGTCGTAAGTAACGCGAATTGGTAAGATACAGGATTTTAAATACATAATGAGATACATTTCTAGGCAACTGTACAATGTCAGTTTTCAGCGATTCAGACCAGGATCTAAAAAGGATGTGTACAGAAACGTGCAGCTAAATATTGCTTTCTAAAAACCGTGGAAACCTACATTTCAGAGAACACTAACAATGTTCATGTTCAACGTTATTGCATTCGACACATACATATAATTAAAGACGTCCAGCACAAAGAGTAAGACCAGGGCAGCGACGACGGTGTCATAGCTGGTAAATCGTCATGTGTAACCGGTAAAATACAGCCTCTTATCAATTTACCTCAATCAGAGTTTTATTCTAACTGTTCATGTAAATGCATAAAGAAAAGTAATTTACACGCCTCTAACACCGTGGCTTAAGCAGAATTAGGTGGAAAAATGTGCGGTGATGTTATTTGAAAATTATTGAACGTCACTGTTTCAGAATTTTAATATTTTAATATATAACTAAAACACACACAATAGTTTATTGTATTTTACAGATAGAGAGACAAGAACACTGCAAATACATTACAAAGCACATTGGCTTAGAAAAATTATAAACGAATCTGTACGTCGAAACTGATATTCGTTTACCAACCGTCAGCCAAAATGGCCGTTCCGGATCAAAAATCGCAAGGCCAATTCCCAAACATAACACTAACAACCAAAGAACAAAGAAAGTATCTAAAATTGGACAAGATCATGCGGCGACTAATTGAGTTACTGGTTGTAATTTCAAATTTACTTATTTTCAAGTTTACTACCAAATGACAGACGATTATTTACAGAAAACTACAATATGGTGCAAAATATCAGATACTTTTGCTGTCACAACGCATCATTTGTTCCCACCGCATGAAAATATCTTGACGACAGAGTTCCAAGAACTGTATAACATGTAACATCTTGGGGATTCCAAAAGTATACATGTGGGGCGGATTTGAAGTCAGTTCCTGGCAGGTTTGGAGGTAAAGCCATCAAACGTTTTAAGACTTAAGACAGAAATTCATACACACCTACAAAAAATTAAAATGTTTTCCTTTAGCAAGTTTAAAATTTGTACACTGATTCGTTCTCTGCAGAAATATATACAAACCACAATTTCACTTCTTTTCTGCTCTGAGATTGGCATTTCAAGAACTTAAAAGTCCTAAGTTGTTTAATAAATACAAGCCCTGGGCTAACAGTATTCAGCTCTATGCACCATAAGTTGTAGATTTATCGATAGTAGTGTATGCTACTCCATTTTCATAGAAAGCAAATGCCGAGTATTGCCGTGTGTCTGTATAGTGGGAGATGTGTGCAGTTTTTTGTGGCGAATTTTCATGTTCTCGGAGTGCCTTAATCTAGGTTATTTTGACGACGATTTAAAGACAAAACGTGCGAACAAATGGTTTAACAGTTTTTGTCAGTCTGTCTGTCTGTCTGTATGTGAACAAGTTTACGGGAAGCGTTTGTGGACGGGTTTTTGTTTCTAGCGGCTAACCGTGGATCATCGTCCTGAAATTTTTAAAGGCTTCCTCACCACTTTGAGATACAAATGCCGAGTATTACCATATATGTGTCCGTGTAGTGGAAACTTTTCGTATTTTACTCTGAGAAAGTAAAAACACAAGTGAACACCTCGGTCGTCAGTTCCGCGTGCCCCTGATGCAGGCGTGAATTTGTGAAGTAAATGTTAATACAAATATTATCCAGAACCAAACGAGCCGAACACAGATGTCGCCCCTATCCGAGCCATCTGGATCTTGTGAGATTATTGTCACGGTTTACGATCGTTAAGTATTTAACAAAGAATGCAGTCATTTTAATTGCAATAAAACGTCACTTAGGCGTAAAACCAGGCAAATTACGGGAAAAGTTATCCACGAATTCAGATGAAATTTGTTCGACAAGTTGGCTTTGAGCTATGGACCAGTTCGTGACAATTTAATCCTGACCCGGATCAGCATCCATGACTTTTTTAAAAGACACTTTACCAATTCCAGATAGAACACAAATCCATGTTTGTCCTTTACTTTGTAGTAGTAACTAACAGAGTGTACTCTCTTTGTAAAAACTCATCACTATTTTTCTGCATTCATCTGTGGCGGCGATGTGTGCTCTAGGGCCATCTTGTACACGTATTTGTACTTTATTTATTTGTTTGATTGGTGTTTGAATTGGTACTTACACTATAACAGTGTAACACTATAACTATAACTATGCAGGTTGATGGTTAAGAGCCCTAGTATGGCTGAAAGAAAACTACTCCGACCACAAACAGGCCATTCGAGTGTATTGATTCTACGCAATGCCGAAAAACACCTAGTTTTTAGATAGGGGTGCAGTTACTTTACAACAACAACATCACAACAAATAGCCCTTCCTTATGATGCGATTTGCAGCACTAACTTATTGGATTCGACTTGTAGTGTTGGAAAACATTCGCGTGTAACATGGTCGCACGCGACTTTTCTCGGATATCGCGTTTTCCTCGTTCAGTTTCGTTACAAGGTCTGTCGTTTCTGTTAGCACGTTTGTCATGAGGAGTTGTTTACTGTTAATTACGTGATGTGTAATTTCATTGTAGATCTTAAGATTATAAGCAATGAATTGCTCGCTTTCAGTGAGCGGTACACTATTCGAATTTTCCCGGTACACGCATAGTTACCGACCGTAAATATCTGAAATCGACCAACACGATTTGGTGGGAGGGTAACGAGGGAGGAACTGGATTGACGGTAAACCACATTTACAGCATCTTCACAAGCGCATTAAAACTTCCCTAGGGTAAATTCATGTCAACCGAGTGGCCCCCACAATCAATTAACCCGTTTTGAGTCTTGCAGGACCAAAAACAATCCATGGCAACCGCATAAATTCACAAAATGAAAACATTTTTCAATGAGACTCGTTCTATTTTGTTAGCCATGAAAATATAATCGGGGTAAAAAACACTGATAAGTGTACAAAGCCACATAAGTTTCCCTCCGCCCACGACACACACCATCCAGCACCCAGCACCCACCACCCCCCACACCGCCCACCGGCCCACACTGCCCCCCTCCGCCCTTTTATGCCCACGCTGTTGTGTTCATCGTCTGGCGAGGGCATCATTCAGCAATCATGGACAGCAAATAGAGACAGGTAAAGAGTCATGCCGGTTCCTTGACCGACGCCAACACATATGATGACCAGATACACGGAGTATGTGTTGAACCAAACCATGCCTGTTAGCATAGCTGCTGAGAAAGTCAAGTAACCCACGAATAATAAAACGAATCCGCAAAGCTCTGAAGAGAAATGATCAAAGACAAAACCAAAGAACGTGTCAGGAATATCACAACAGATATCAAATACACGCTGACAAGAGAATGTCTCATGTTCACAGAGACCGCTATTGCAGTGATGTTGTTAAGGCTGGCGAATGAACATGCGTAGAAAACCACAGAAGGCCAAAACGTCATGTGAAAGAAACTGGAACGTAGCAAATCGTTGAGGGTCACTTCTGGCTCTTCCTGGGTACAACAGTCAGGATGTTTAAGCAGGCCATTTCGGTCTTCCGCTTTTCCATCCAGGCACACCTCGTCATCAGCTTGCTGTTTGTGTTCGGTGAGTTTCCAGTGAAGAAGTAAATAACAAACGCCGAAGACAATGGCACTGGCTAAGGCCAGGGTGAGAAAAAATCCAGGCAAATTATTGGAGAAAAACACATCAATGACTCCAGCGAAGATGATCTTTCCAAAACTGCTAGCACCAACCAGTAGTCCAATGATCTTCCCAGTATGTGTTTTTGGATATAGCTCAGCGTTTAGACGGAATATGACAATGTACGCCATGCAGTTAGTCGTCGCTGCAAAAAAGGAATATTTCATTACTCAAACATTACTGCAAAAAGACGGGGACAATGCTTGGAATGAAGGCTACCTTCGAAAATAAAAATTCATAGTTTGGCTACGATTTCAAAACAGTACAAGCACAAATCAATAGTCCAGGAAATTTCAGACAGAGGACGTTAAGAGATATAAACAGATCGCTGCTCTCAAAATGGATCGTTTGACTGCCTCGGTGTCCTGATGGGGCGACTACTTTGAAGTCGGGGGACCTGGGATCAAAGTCGGGTCAGGCTATAACAAAGACTTTTTACTATCTTCCTGGCCTCATCTCGGAGGGATTAGGCCCAGTGTCAGTATAAGGTGACTGGATGGTATCTTCGGCATGATACTTCAGTGACGCCTGCACTTAAGCGGCATGGACTCACTCTGCCATGAGAAGACACCGTATATGTACACACATCCAATGACTCCTCGTTGTCATATGACTGAAAATTGTAAGGGCGCGACGTAAAACCCCCAAAATACATGTATACATACATGCATACATACATACATACATACATATATTGAGACCGGTTTCTTCGATGTCAATGTCAAGCGAGATTATCATGCCTGGTATCTTTGGGATGTCGTTTCAGTTAGGCAGCACTATAAATGTATCGGCATTATGATTGGCCTGTTGCAAGAAGAGACCGCGGTCGCATGAAGAAAAGTACATTTTGATTGACTCTTTTTTTTCTCTGTATATATGCATATTACATATCACGCCTTGTAACATGATAGATCGTGTGTGTTGTTTGAAGAGATTATTCCATCAAATGTCTTCACTCTGGGTCTATTTAAAGTTTCAGAATGAGTAAAACTCCCCCGTTTAAGTAAACATGCACACAGTGTCTAAATCTCTGGCCCTCCGCTTCACAACTGTGTCCAATTCCGCTAAACACAGGTCTAAGCGCCGTAAGTTTATTCATCGTGTTGAATTAGATCGTTAGCACGTTGCATATATAAGAAGATGAGATCAAAGCGTAACTTGGATACATACGTTAAGTATCGACAACTTCTGTGGTACACGTATCATGGTACGCTATATGGATACTGATTATATTCACTCCCCTACAACATTTCTCGCGTCTTCCAACATCACTGAAAACTGTTCACCGCTTCTCTTTGAATGAACCCGTCTTAATTTCGTACTTTATAAGTTATTTAGTGGTTTGTGTCGATCGTTGTTTTGGGAATTGACCCAAAACGTCCATTTTGGTTGAAGCCTGGCATACTTATGTCTGTGACGACTAGATGCTGAAGAATTTTTAACTTGTATGATGGTATTGTGTCACTTCAATAAGTGGAGGAAACTGGAATTCAGAGTAAACCATTGACCTATGACACGTTGCTGAACAAGAGCACGGAAATCGCAAAGTGAACAGGTCTTTGTTAAAATGGGCCTTTCGACTAGAGACGTCGTCAAGATATGACGCCTAAAATTTGCAATCAACGTTAAATCCTTTGTAAATCAAAGAATGAACTAACACATGGGTTATTTCTGAAAGAATACTACTATACTTACATAAGGACAGCTGAGTCATGTAAATCAGAAGTGGTCTGTAATTGGTGAAAGTGTTATGAATGGTTAAGAGGGAAAATATCAGACTGGACACCGGCATTCCGATCCAGGTGAGGAGAAAGGGTGGCGTTCAGAAGTGTATCCAGAAAACACAAGCCAGTCCCTATGGATCCCATGGATGCTACAATTTCCACTGGAACAAAAATATGTTCATTTATTGATGAATTCTAAAAACCTAGCTATATCCTGGGCGGTCGGTTATTAACACTTGTTTAGCATTGTGTCTTTTAATGTGGGTCATTCCCTTAACACGGTCCTTCATGTAAGTCGACACGAAATCATATACCAGATTGTTGCAAGCATAACGATTTTTTTTAAGCCACCGCATAGAATCAGAATATTCCAAAACTTGAAAATGTTAAATATTAGAGTATTGCTTTTGTCATTTAAGATTTAAGATTGCTATTTTACTGTATGGTCCTTGCTATGCCAGCTTTTTCAAAGCTGTGTTAACGATAGATAAATTGACCTTTTGTGGCTGTTTAAAGCCATACCATGCAGAGGTGGTCAGTTTTATGAATGTAGAACCCTCAGAGCCCGGAATTAAACCAATGACCACTGGCATCCTTCTGGTTAACTCTTCCTTGTGCAATGATGTTGGTGGAAGGCAACTGAATAGAAGGCTACACAAGAGAGGGTTGTCTTCGTAGTGTTTCGACTTTATGCATTTCGTTTCGTCTTACGAGGCTACACTAGTGGCGACATAGCACATGGGATTTCACTGCTACGGTGTATTTAAATTCATTCATGTTCTCTGTATGAGCCCATGTACGAATCAGTCTGCAGAGAAGGCTTCAGTGAGCAGTAACTGCCTGACGTGGACTATATTCTTGGCTTACAACGTAATAAATTTGTGGATCAACGTCTCGTGCGACCGAAAGATTTACTGCTCGCACGATTAACGATCCGCTCTCTCTAAAATATATAATATATTCTAGTGTTGCTTATAGTCGTGGTGTTTATGGCAATTCGTTTTGTCCCAGGAAGCACACTACACTAGTGGCGATATAGTACATGAAATTACATATACAGATGTGCGCACCATATTAGTGAATATCAAGTGGTCTTCAACGAACGTCACACAAGCGTCTACGACCATTCATTATCAGCATGACTCCACACAAAATAAGACCGAGGTGCATACAGTCTACAAATTTTCTCTACAAGACGCGGGATCGAGTGAGTGAGTGCTTGAGGTTTAACGTCGTACTTAACAATTTTTCAGTCGTATGAAGATGGAGGAATCCTTAGAATGCATTTAATGTGCCTCCTTGTTGCAGGACGAATTTCCACTGCTCTTCTATCTAGTGCTGCCTCACTGAGGCGCCTTACCGAAGGCAAGTAAGCCGCCCCACCAGAGCCATTATACCGATACGGGTCAACCATTCGTTGCACTATCCCCTTTATGCTAAACGCCAAGCGAGGAAGTTACAATTTCCTCTTTTAAGGTCTTAGGTATGACTCGACCCAGGACTGACCCTGGATCTACCGCTCCCGACACAGGGATCGAACCCACACCTATTTTTTCATTTGGTGTTTTTGTCCGAAAACGTCCGGAATTATTTATTGATTTGATTGGTTTTTTACGCCGTACTCAAGAACGTTTCACATATCGTGGAAGGAAACCTGGCAGAACCGGGGAATACCACGACCATCCGCAGGCTAGAGACGTTCGACATTAAACGGCTTGCTGATTAGCGTGGCGTGTTACGTATATACCTTGAACCTGTGTCAGGTTGAAAGTCTCTTTCAGAGAAATGGCATACACGTTAAATGCCATATCTACATATAAATGCCGATGATAAAATGCTGAATGTCAGGCAAAGAGGGTCAGCACTTGTGGCCGGGAAGGCATCTTTCACCGCCGTTGGTGCCCTCAATACATCGCGTTCTTCTCACTGAAACGATACGCCACCTTGACCTTCTACACTCTTTTCCAATGAAAGCTTCTTTTTCTTCAAAGTTTCGCTTGCTTGTCGGGTTTTTCGCGTCCAGCTTTCAGAATAACATCATTAACTCATATAAGTTGTACACCGTTGTCAAGAACAGTTGTATTCCATTGTCACTGAACAGAAAATAAAAACAGAATACGTCTTTGGATCGTATAGGCACGCTATTAATCAGTGAATACGATAGTACATTTCAGGGTATGTAGTTAAATCGCTAGCTAGTTATAGATACTGGGGGCAAAAAAGTTTAGGGGAATCACGTGTGGCGCAAATAAACCATTTGGAGGTCAGCAGGCATTATATACGGTTGACCCTGCATTGACGCTTTTATCACATGAGATCTTCACCCATGACTGACACTGCACTAAAATCGAGCGTTTTACTGACATTTTTATAGAACGTCCTTAGGAGAATAATTGACCCGTTATTAATATATGTGTCAAGCCAATAGTGATTGAGATTTTGATATGTTTTGTTGCGCAAACATGGTGACGGCTGCAGTTCCCTCTGTGACGTTTATGGTCTACTTACTGGGACGTCGCCCTGATGACGCTACATTAGAATGTTTATATCAAAAAAGCATTTGATCGTTTGATTGTATAAACAGCCAAAATATTTAGTTTTGTCACTCGGTTCATGTTACAAAAAACTACTATTTTTCTTTATTGTCTTTATCTTTGTTACTGTGAAAAGTCAAACTATTTATTGTTTCCTTGCTATTAAATAAAACAAAATGTTTTTTGAAATATAAATATCCAAACCATGTCTGTTTTGTACTCGATGTACCAATCAAATATACCATCTCGTTTACAGTGATTTGTTTTAAAATTAAAAAAGCAAACATTCATATACAATCAGTAATCCTTATAATATGTTTTAAATACATAACCAGTAGATTTTTTCTTTCAGGATAAAAGGACATTGGAAGAGATTTTTGTATGGTGGGTATTTGGGACCACTATTTGGTAAATATCATCTTCGCTAAATAATGTTCTAAATAAAGATGTGATGCATATGTAATAAATTTATTTGACTGTAAATTTGTTGTTCACATCTGAACATTTACCTTTAATCTGAATTATGGTAAAGTTTATGATTGTATTAAAATATAAATAAGATCAAAATCTAGGTTGAACACATTTGTTACCTGAAAAGACAAAATATTAGTGCAAATATATTTACTAAACATATACTGTACATCCTTATCTATAGCTTTATTAAACAAAGACAGTATGTACCAAAAGGTGGTCCCAAGTACCCACCATACAATTTTTAAGTGTCTTTTTCTTTTTAAAGAAGAATGGGGAAAAAACACTGAAGACAATTTATTTACAATTAACTTTCCGCACTCTTTTATCTAAAATTTATGTAGCTTTTTTAACTTTAACTTTAGGCAAAGTCTAATACCAGGTATAACTTTAAGCAAAGTCTAATACCAGGTTTGACTTTAAGCAAAGTCTAATACGAGCTTTGACTTTAAGAAAAGTCTTAAACCAGGCTGAACAATCGGGGCCGGGTGATTTTTCTGAACAACCAGAGTTTAGATCAATAGGAGCTACATGCATCATCACAAAACAAAATTCATCATGGCCGTGTGGCTGTAAGGTTCTAAGGAGATATCACCCTCATTAAAGTAAAACAAATCCGTTGTGTTGAGTGACCCCATCAGAAATCGGTTTTCAACTATCCAAAAACTAAATCCATATTTAAAAGCAAACACAGTAAAAGGCCGACTGTACGTATATATACACATACATAAGTAGCCCACACAGAGTATAAAAACATATCTTTTCTGTTTTTGTTATTTATACTTAGCATAATTACTGAAATTGAAAAAATCTAAAGCTGACCAGATAATCTTCATTTTAGCGCAATTGAATAATATTTTCGTGATGTTTGTAGTGACAGCTTCAACCTTATAGACAGCATTTTTGGTTTATTTGTTCGTTTCTTTATGTTAATTTATTTACATTGCTTTCATTTGGGTCAAGTCAGTTTGGGAAACTTGCCAAAAAAGCGCCCACCCCTTAATATAATTATAAGGAAAAAGCTCATTTGAAATGAATTACGGACATGGGCATGGGAAGAAACAAAACACAAAGCACCTTCTTCGCATGATTCATCATATCGGACGTGTAATGAATACCTGTTCTATGATGATTTAACACTGGATTCGAAACCTTTGTGTAACACTATCCTATCAGTAGAAGTACATTCAGAAAATATAAATAGTTTGTGAGAATTCGTTTCAGGCCAAAAATTTGCAGTCACCTCAACTATAAGATTTATTCATTCAAAAAAGTCATAAAATTAGATGCGTTTTCCATTCATTTCATGAAAATAACATGACCACTTGTTTATATAATGTGTACATTTTTTGGTCTGTTTTTAAACCATTTTAAGGTATGTAAGAAAAAAGCACAACCAAGCGAATGTCATTGGCCGGTTTCATAAAGCTTACATAAGTTGTTTCCAGCTAAGTTCACTTTATATCTCTACAACTTACTTTGCCGTGGTATTTAAGGGTTAACTTAGCTAAGTTCACTTTATATCTCTACAACTTACTTTGCCGTGGTATTTAAGGGTTAACTTAGCTAAGTTCACTTTATATCTCTACAACTTACGTTGCCGTGTTAGTTAAGGGTTTACTTAGCTCAGTGAGCTTCATAAAACGGACCCCGGATGATCCCAGTTGGAAACTTAATTGGATCAACCGTGTGTTTGTGTGAATAGCTGTGTTTAGAACTCTATTGTCATAAATTGCCAAAAATTAGGACATTCCCATTCCTTGAAAACAATAATTTGATGACATTAAATTAAGCTTCTTGAGTTTAATTAAATTTATCTATTTAGGCCTACGGTTGAAGCACTGCTTCGCTGCAACCATGAGGTGGCGTTCCGAAGCTGTTCCTGTTTCGCCCGAGACTTTAAGTCAAAAGGAATGTCCTGTACCTGGCAATGGTCGGGGGTTCACTACTCTGTACGGGCACCCCGTTTTCTCCCATCGATAAGTGGGGATTTATTATTTATTTATTTATTTTTATTTATCTATATTTTTTATTTAAGTTTAAAGCCGTTTTCAGTATTTCAAGTAGCTTTAAAGATTATACGAGTGGAACAAATCTGAATGCCCGGAGTACCTCTCAACCCCCCCCCCCCCCCACCCCACCCCACCCCCCCTATAATGACCCTATATCGGAGGTGTTTGGCCAAAAAAAAATCCATATTGGAGAAATCATGTTTTCTGTATTTACCAAAAACAGATCAATTTATTGCCTGTAAATAGCATACTCGTATCTGTAAGATCTGTAGTGTTAATTATTCTGACGTTTATTTACTTATTTATTTAATAGGAGTTCTACACCGTACGGCCAGCATTATGGTGGGCGGAAAGCGGGCACAGCCCACAGCAAACTCAGGACCATCTGCTGCTGACAAACCTTCCCACGTACACCCTGATATAAAGCCGGCCTGAGCTGGACTTGAATTCACAGCGATCGCGTTGGTGAGCGGCACCTGAGTAATTGTGCAGCACTATAGCTCGCTTACAACTAGAGCACAGAGAGTCAACGAGAGGAGCCACAACAATGTGATAATTGGCAAATGTTCAGATGTAACCGGTGAAATACTTCCTCTTGGCGATTTATACCATTTAAGGTTTTGTTTTAACTGTTCATGTAAATGCTTCAAACAGCAGCAAATTACATAAAACAACCTTGCAGTGATATTAATTGCATTTTATTAGACGTCACTGGTCTGGAATTTACTCAACATGCTGTGTTGTCATCGCATTTATCATACAAGAACATTACAGTAATGCCAAGGGACCAGGTCTCTGGGGTTCCTTAGTCCACCAACAGAATGGTATTTTATGGAGGAACACCCACTCTGATTTGAACACCGTCTTCAACGAGCCGTCCAATTTGTGATCGTGCGGACATTTTTCCAAATACAGCTAGACCTTTTAGTTTTGTTTATCTACAGGGATCTAGAGGGGGCAATGAACACGGGTATCTCTGTGTATAGAAAAGCATATACCTCTTGAGGTCAGTTTACAGTCAACATTTTTAATATATATACATTGGATTCGATCCATGTTTCATGTACACATGAACTGCGCTGTTGGTCTATAAAGGTTCGTGTATAGTTTCGTACATAATATAATAAAGACGCATTGCAAAGAGAGAAGAATCATGACAACAGTGCGATAGCTGGCAATTCTTTTTTTTTTATTCAATCGTATTTTTTATATATTTTTGTTGTTATTGTTGAGAAAACGTTAGTCTAACACGAGAGCAACTACAAGGAGAGAGAGGGAGCCTATACAAGTGAAGCTTGAAAACGTAGAAAAAAACTACCAATTTGAGTGAGTAAGTGAGTGCTTGGGGTTTAACATCGTACTCAACAATTTTTCAGTCATATGACGACGAAGGAATCCTTAGGGTGCATGTACGTGCAATGTGCCTCCTTGTTGCAGGGCGGATTTCCACAGCTCTTTTGGTGCTGCTTCATTGAGACGACTTACCAAAGGCAAGTAAACTGCCCCGCCCGAACTATTATACTGATATGGGTCAACCAGTCGTTGCACTATCCCCTTCATGCTGAACGCCAAGCGAGGAAGTTTCAACTTCCTCTTTTAAAGTCTTAGATGAGACTCGATCAAGGATGTCGGTAAAAACTATAGCGTAGTATGTTAGCGATTAAAGCATCAAACATTTCTAAATACTTTTCTTGGAAAATATAAAAGAACGATTTATTTTCTCATTTTCTTAACACGCATAACATTTTCTTTTGGAAACAACCCACAAGAAAACCAGCTGCATTGTAACCGTTGACAAGGTACATGTTTTCTTCAAAAAACCAAACCAAAACAAAAATATCAAAGTACATGGGTCATCGAACAGAATAGACAGACTGTCCCAAAAGTTATGACAGTAATTATCAATTACTGTAAATAGTAAAAAAAAATTGTGAATCACACAATCATCACAATCCTTTCTGTTTGTCACATATAAACATTTTGTTTTCTTCTTCCTCTTTGGAGTTTTCTATTCCAGAGTTTTCCGTTTTCCTCGGGCCAAAAATATTCTCAAATGCAGTTAAGAACCAGAAGTACAATGCTTATTACCATATTGACTAACACTGTAAAGAATGACCCAAAAAAAACACTTCTTTCCCTCACAAAAAAACACCAGTTATTTTGTGGTTGGCAGTTTCATGGTCGTAAATAAAGCCGATAAATATCTATAATAGTAGCTGTGACATGGCGAGACAAAATTAAAACGACGATGATATGACACTGATATGACGGCGTCCAAAGCGGCAGACAAGCATTGCAATGCTAAGTGTACAGCTTGGTCTAATTGCTAGCCCGAAAAAAACTGTTATCAAATACATCGAACTGACGGTAAACCACACCATGCCAATCCCAACGGCTGCTGCTGGGCTGAAATAGTAAAACGCATAGAATACAAATCCACAGAATTTACAGGAAAACTTGTCCAAGATGAATCCAATGCTGAATCTTGTGATTAAAATTGACACGAATAACAAAAACACAAGCCCCAGAGGGTTTGCCACCTTTGCCGAATGAGCCATGATGGTGATGTTATTCATACAACTTAGTGCATGAACCCACAGGTCGACCCTGTTGGAACACAGTGGGTCCAGATTTAGAGTAAAGTACAACTACTTGCCTAAGGTAGACTTACACGGTTAGATAATAGTCTCGTTAACTGTTGAACCATTATGGTGAAGAGCACTTTTGAAAATGAAAGCGAAGAAAACCTTATTAATTAGTACGTTTCCAATTTACACAGACCACTTTTATGTACGAGTTGAATTTGGCGTGGGGCCTTGGGGACTATAAACACTTCACGACACTCTTGTTGCCGTGTCCGCAACCTAGCGATCGACGAAGACCATTTGTCTTCCACCAGTACGGTGAGCATGTCTGTGTCATAGTTTGTCAGTAACTTGCCTGTTGGCGCTCTTAAAATTTGGAAATCGGGGCGGGGGTTGTGTTAAGAAAAATGTATCTGAATTTGAAATTGTTGACTTATTCCGAAAACTAAAGTTTCAAATTTTATTTTCATTTGTCCGATACGTGAACAGCGTATTAAGTATGGCCTCAAACATCGATCAAATAAATAAACAAATAAAGTACTGACATACCTTGAGTCTGGGTAAATTTAAACGTCTGTTTCAAAGTTAAGGCGTACGTGTTAAAGACCATGTCTAATCCATTGATGGCCGAAGACAGAAGAGTGAGTAACACACTTAGCCCTATCAGTAACTCTCTACGGGTAGGCATCTTGGGTAGCAACTTCTCACAATGACTAGTTTCCCAAAAGCTTGTTGTTATAATAGAATCTATCAACAGAAAGAAAAACGGAATATTCTTGCCTGATAAAACGGCCAACTAGAATGGTACATTTCTGTCCGTTGTCCTCTGAGAAAACAATATTCGTATGTTTTCGTTGTTTTTTCGTCCCCTTTAGTGTTATACTTGTTTCGCCGGAAAATTTCATGCAACGGTGTCGATGTCCGTCACACTAGTTTGCCAAATAGGTATCCAGCTCTTGGATTACCACCTTATGCTGAGTGCTAAGATTGCTATTCTCATAGTTTTCCATGTTTCTTAATCTCGTTTAGATCTGAGTCCATAAATGTGGCAATATTAGTTGCCTGCAAAACTGCCCTGTTGCAAGGTAACGCCTCGTAAACTCACGTAATGATGAGATTAAAGTTACGTTAAAAGTTATGTTAAACTCCTAGCAAACTGACAAATTGGATGATATACAAACCATATTAGCTACAGAGTGTGAAAACGTGTTAAATTGAAACCGGAATTGTGTTCAAATGAATTTGTGCGCATACGAGTTTCTGAGCGATACGATTTTTTAAGACTTTAGCAATTTCAGACCATTAAAATTAACAGAAGACGTTATCGTTAATGCATACTTACATGTGGGTGGCCTCGTTTGGACCAGGTTAGTTGTCCTGTTCCACATAATATACTGTCATTGGAGAATAGCCTTAGTGCGGGCCATATCTAGGTACACGCTCTGTGTGCGAAATTCCGCAACCGTGAAATGTATGAAATGCTTCACGTCTGCTTATACAGTAATGCGCATCATTTACATGGTTGCTATTAAATTAGTTTAGGGGACAGTGCTTGTCTAAATATATGTAGGCCTATAGCCCAGTAGTTTGACTCCCACAGACAATCATTAACCTATGCAATAATAGAGACAGGGATAGGGGCTAATGCAATTTGAGGTCATGACATTGCCCCATCCGGTCTCTATACAAACAAGAGGTATACTGTTTTTACGCAGGTACATTCACTTACTGTCTTACATACGGAATACCTTGATGCGCTACAAATTTTAATCCCTGAGCCATTTAAGCACATGTTATTTCGTTGTATATATATATGTACATAAACTGTATCATGATCGTTGTACAGTTATATAATATATATATATAATATTTTTATCTATTTTGTTGTATAATTACGTCGTATATATCCAAATATGTGTCACTCTTACTAGGACGGTGGGGTCCATGGGAGGAGTAAAGCGGACACGAGTTGAAAAAAAAACGTGCTCGAGGTACTTCACAGATCTCACGTGAAACCCCAGACCTATTAGTATTTTATTTTAGAGATTGTCAGTAATTATTTCTGGGAAGTTATTTGAGTGTTAGAAAAGCAAATTTTTATAACCTGTGGAGAAAAGCATTGTTTCAGTTTTATAATTTTATAATTTTTTTGTTGAATAGATGATATTATAACAGTTGTTCGCGTCACTCAAAGACTCAAACACCATGTCTCTCACAAAACATCATCTCCACACAGTCAGAGGTATAACAGTGAAACTTGCCTCAATAAGAAAAAAATCCGCCATTTGAGCAAATTCAAAAATCCTGATTATTTGCACAAAATGAACAAAAATAAGATAAAAATACACGTTTCCAACAGTTGGGCCATTCCGCAAGAAATTGATGTCGCCTTGAACTTTATACACCCCTTAGTAACTGGACAGCCAATGTCAAAAAGTAGGATGTCAAAAATATGACCCATCGACTTGCTGACATGGCGACCTATACACACCTCACTCAGGTCAATAAAAACAAACCTGTAGTATATTAGGTATTAAAGCGTCAATAATTGCTAAGGACTTTTCTTTTGTCATAATGTTGACATCCATAGAGCTTTATTCTGGAAACAAACTATCAACAACACCAGCTACATTTTAACATTGTTTAACATGCAGTCTGATTCACCTTTTCTGAAAAAAACACAAACAAAACAAAAAACATCCAAACAAGGAAGCACATGGGTCAGCAAGCAGAATAGACTCGCCCTTCAAAAACCGCTTATGGCAACTCAGACTTATCAGTCGTTGTAAATCAGTAAAAGTTTTTGTACATCTCAAACGTGGTATCACATCCCATTCTGTTTGTCACACAATAACATTTTGTTTTCTTCGTCTTCGTCAGAGTTTTCCACTGCTGAGTTTTCCGTTTTCTTTTCGGCCAAATAAATTACCCAAAAATAGTTCACAACTTGGATCGCAATGCATATTACGATAATGACTAACATTGTGAAGAATGACCAGAAAAAACAACTTTTCCCTTCACAAGAATCATTAGTTCTTTTACGGCTAAATGCTTTGTTGTCGTAAATGAAGCCGATTAATAGCTGTAATAGTAGCTGTGACATGGCCAGACAAAAGTAAAACGATGATGATAGGACACTGATGTGACTGCGTCCAAAACGGAAGACAAGCATTGCAATAGCAATCGTGGAGCTCGGTCCAACTGCTATCCCAATGAATACTGTCATTAGATAAACGGAATGGACGGTAAACCACACCATGCCAATCCCAACGGCCGCGGCTAGGCTGAAATAGCAAATAGCCAGCAGCAGAAATCCACAGAGTTCAAAGCGAAACTTGTCGAAGATGAATCCAAAGCTGAATCTGGGGATTAAAATTGACACGGATAACAAATACACAGTCGTCAGAGGGTTTGCCACTTTTGCCGAATGAGCCATGATGGTGATGTTATTCATACAACTTAGTGCGCATGAGTAGAACGCCACGCTCGACCAAAACATGAAATGAAAATATCTGGAGCGGAGCACCGTTCTTGGCGGAGTGAAATGCTCAACTTGTTCCTTTGGCACAGAGTCTTCTTTGTCCATTGCTTGATACCCAGTTTTAGAGTCATTCCTTGCCCATTCCAAAATCGACTGTTCTTTGCTTATGGTGATAAATTTATGCAACAGAAGAAAACATGGCACGAACAAAACAGTCGAGGCGATGGCTATTGTGAGGAAAAATGCAGGGAAATTATCCCGAAAGAAAAAGTTCATAGATCCAGCGAAAAAAATCTTCGCCAGACAATACATGGACCAAATCACAGCGATCAACTTGCCAGTGTGAGCGCGAGGGAACAGTTGTATGTTGAAACGAATGATTGCTAAAGACGCGATCCAGTTCGCACATGCTGAAAGAGATAAATCATACACAACATGTAAATGCTACTGAATAAGAAAAATATACAATGGATTTTTCATTTTCAAAACAATACACAGAAAGGAGTTTGTTCATCACTTTGGTTGTTTTCATTGCTATGCTCAAAGGGATCGCTTAAACAAAATGATCGTAAGCCTAAGCTGATTGTAAATGACAAAGATCACAAATGTAGTTATATCTTACAATGTACATCCTCTTACACGAAGGGATTATAAGCTATGATAGTCGCAACTTACAATTTAAAATTACAGTCGGGTCAACCCTGTAGTAAATATTCACAGTCGCTTTCAAATTAGCGTTAGGTACTACTACTTGTTTTAGATAGCCTAAGATAGACAGATAGTAAATAATTTTCGACTTTTTCAAAACGTGTCTAATGAAATTGCCGCAAAAAGATGTTACAAGAATTAGATCACATTTATTTTGTTAGTTGCTGAATCAATATGATGTAGAAAAGTTGTTGACTGGCACAGTTTCCGTTAACAAAGACAGCCAATATGTATGTGTCACATCTGCCGTACGATCGCAATCGTAACTCCAAAAAGATACAATCACCATAAAATTTCTGTATCTTTTGTAAACTTAATTGTAGGGCTTGCAATCGGTTGTAGCTACGATCACTGTGTATTGTAACGCCAACTCAAATGTTGAACACTAGCGTTTTAAGATTGAAGCTTTAATCAATCAACAAACGTGGTACTCACAAAGGAAGAGCTGAGTAATGTAGACCGGAACTGGGTTCTCACTGGCGAAATCGCTGTAAACGGTCAGCAGGGAGTACAAGAGACAAGACAATGAGGTAACAACGCAGCTCACGATAAAAGTAGCTTTGTAACCGAGAGTAGCTGTGATGAGAGTCTCCACGAAACATAAGCCCATTCCTAGCGTGCTCATAGAGGCCGTGATCTCCACTGCAACGGAATGAAAGACTGATCGGATGACTAATATATCTATGTTTTTTTTTACCATCATCATTTATTTATTGACTTATTTATTGATTTATTTATTGATCTATTGATTTATTCATTTATTCGATTGCTGCTCAACACCATACAGTCTTCCTTTCAGTGTTTGTACACATGATGTGGGGATTCAAATTTGCCCTTGGACAGGGAATTCGTAGATTTTCACCGCATACAGGGCTTTATGGACATTATATCGTTTGCCATGTCCACAACCTAGCGTTCGTTGAAGACCATTTTTCTTCCACCAGTATGGTGAGCATATCTTTACCTCACAGGGTACGAAGTTTGTCATTAGCTTGCCAACGTTTGGTGGTATAAATGGAAACTTATTGAGTGTGGTGTTAAGCAACTTTCAGATAAATAAGTAAATATTAAATCAATAAATAAATAAGCAATGACACGCTGCTCTCCTCTTAACCAGTCTAGAAGAAACTGACATTATTATACCTCATAGGATTATTCTTCGTTTTCACTGTGCGACAGACGGCCACATGATATTCCCCAAAACATGATGTACAATGATCACGCGCCCAAGCAAGGCAACTTCACGCTTCACCATGGTTGAATATCACTTCACTTGAGCTGACAATGCACTATCTGTATATTACAACTTTGGGACGCCAGACATCGGTGAACGCGATATATATCTATAAGGAACACACACTTGGCTATTTTGTAAAATAAAGTATATAAAATCCCCAAGTTCAGAATAAATCTGAAATTTAAAATTTGAAACACGGATGTGCCCAGACAAAAGTATCCTGATTTGAAATTCTTGTGACGTAAATTATTCAAAATTTGTTGTAGAAGTGAACAACAACGATCTGAGCATGCCTACGATTGGCATCAAACAGTAATCAAATAAATAAAAACTAAGTAATGACATACCTTGAGTCTGGGTAAAGTTAAACGTCTGTTTCAAAGTTAAGGCGTACGTGTTAAAGGCCATGTCTAACCCGTTGATAGCAGAAGACAGAAGACTGAGTAACACACTTAGCCCTATCAGTAACTCTCTACGGGTAGGCATCTTCGAAAATAAGAAGTTCATTTTCAAAATCTTTTCACTTGTTGAAATAATCGAATCTGTCAACAAAAACAAACATAAGATTAGTATGTGATAAAAAGGCCGACTGAAATTGTGTATGGGAAAATACCTAGTTGACGTATATATATAGATCCTCTCAATAGGGCGAAATGTTGTCAAAATATGCTTCTTCACTCTTCATCTGACAAAATAAAATGAAAATATTATGAGAGAGAAGCAAAAGAAAAATATTTCACCATTATCGCCATCGAAATGCTAATTCAACATTGCGATACATGTACTTTTCAGCCTGTTGTCCAGTGTAGTGATTTCCCTAGGTTTCGTCGGAGTTATCGCCCCTTTCACCATTATCCTTGTATCTCTAGGCTCCAGAATCACGAAACTGCCTTAGATTTAAGTCAAATTTAATCTTACATTCAAAATAGTTTCCCGAGATAAAATTGTGATTCGCATAAGGATTTTTTACTTCAATACTGATTGTTGTATTGGTTCTTCACTTCTAAGTTTAGGTTGAGGGATAATATCACGAGTTAATACAAATCTGGCGTAAGATATCTTCCTGGAACCTGTATACGTTATGCCAAAGACGTAGGTCACATCACTTTATGAATCACACCCTTATGATGAGCACAAAGTCGAGAGTCCTCTGTGTCGCTTTCATTCGTCTCCAGATTTTACTTCACTGGGGACTGAACCCAAATCAACAGCTTCCAAGATGAGATGGTAGTTCTACGATTGTATGCCAAAGGTGATGACAACAGAGCATTTTGAGTAATTCTTGACGAGTGACGTCTAATAACTTACACATAACATGTTTTACCTAATTCTGCTTAAGCCATTGTGCTAAGGGCATGTAAATTGCTACTATATATGCATTTACATGAATAGTTAGAATAAAGCACTGGCGTCTATACTGACAAGAGGCTGTATTTCACCAGTTGCTTGTGACCATTTGCCAGCCATCACACTGTCATCACTGCTCTGGTTTTACTCTCTATACTGTACGTCCTTAACTATACTGCATGGATAACAATATATTAAAGGGGCCTGTATATGGTGTGTACATATCTCGTTGAGGCTAGGACATGCATATTCATCGTCTTGAATAAGATCGCCACTTTGGGTAGATGAACACTTGCAATCAAAACGCAACTGATAAATGTTTTCATCAATGACAACTTACAAACTGTAAAGATACACGATTTGAACACAGATTTTATTTATTCACCTAGAACTATCCTTACGTCTTCCCACTGACCCTGAAAACTGTTGACTGTTCTTCTTTGTATGAATCCCTCCGCATTTTTTCCATTTTGTACAATCTTAAGTCTTTGATGGTTTTTGTTGAAAGTTGCTTTGGGAAATTAGTTTTGCAGTTATTGACCAGGAACGTTCATTTTTGTCGACATGTGGCATACAACAGTTTGCTGTGACCTTTAGAGTTTATGTTTCATGGAAAAGGAGCTTTCGATTTATTCGGTTTAAACATGTTCTCGCCTGGAAATTGCGGTAACACTATCGCCACAGTCATTCATTCGTTCATTTCTTCTAGGCTTATTCAGCTTGGGCGGGTGGGGGGGGGGGGGGGGGATCCGTGGCTCAGTCGGATAGCGCGCTAGAGCAGCGTAGTGACCCAGAAGCCTCTCACCATTGCGGTCGCTGTAAGTTCAAGACCATCTCATGCTGTCTTCCTCTCCGGCCGTATGATGGAAGGTCTGACACCTACCTGCGGATGGTTGTGGGTTTCCCCCGGGCTCTGCCCGGTTTCCACCCACCATAATCCTGGCCGCCGTCGTATCAGTGAAATATTCTTGAGTACGGCGTAAAACACCAATCAAATATATAAATAAATAAATGAATATTGAGATTGGGTCTTGGTATAGCAATAAACTCCGTTATCAAGCACCTTTGTAGGGTAAAAGTCAGTTGCTACGATTTAATGCCGAACGAATAAACATGCAAGCGGTTGTCCACAAAAATCACTACACGTACTGTGAACTACCAAATACTACTTTAAGACTGAAGTGGAATTCGTGATGACGTAACAAGGGCATACTCGGTAGTTAAAACGTGGCTATGTGTAAAAAGCAGCGAAATAAGTCCACTTGTCGAGTAGTTCGACAAATTAGTGCTGGATATTGGCAATGTCCTCCATACGGTGTTCGTGGCAGGCGGCAATATAAGTGTGCCGGCATCAATTGCGCTGCTACATTTATAACACCGTCTATGATCATGAGTTCCAAATAATGTCAAAAGTTATATTAACTCCAAACAAACAAACAAAGAGACCAGTATCCTGACCATGTTAGCTACAGAGTATTAAAACGGAGAGCGAGTCAAAGGTGCTAAGTCGAAAACGTAGAATTAAAATGAATTATAGCACATAGCAGTTGGCACTCACAATTTCCACAATGTAACACTGTCTAGCATCATGAGGTCCGGAATTTGTGTTAAACTCTAAGCAAACAATCAAACGAGTTGCTAAACATTTAAGACGCTTAATACTTTCGGAAATTTAGGCAACTGAAAACAACAGAAGATATTTTCGGGAATTCATACCTGCATGTGCTGAAGGCAGGGCAGCTTCTCCTGTGCCAACTTAGTTACGTTGCCCACGCCATAGGCCTATACACCGTGAGTTGACAACAATGTTAATCCGGGCCATATCTAGCTACACGCTCCATCTATGAAACAGCGAAACTGTAAAAATGTACGAAATGTTTCAAGAGCTATATATTCTCTACTCTCGCTGCCAGTGGTAGTAATAGCTAATGGAACAAAACCAGTGTCTCGATTCACTGATCAGATTGAAATGGTCATCTAAATATAAGTAGGCCTATAGGCCAGTAGTTTGACCTCTGGAAACATTTTCAACCTACAAACCAGTAAAGGGGTAGTAAGGATAGGGGCACATGCACCCTGAGGGCGCAATACTGTCAAATATGCCGAACAATATAGGCTAGGTGGTATCTTGTCTATATGCAGGTACATGTCGCCTACAACATTATACACAGTATACCTTCAAATACAGCTTTCTGGAAATATTAAAATGTCAAGTATGCGAATTCTCATTTTTTTTTCGGACTATCTATGCGTTTACAGTATACTAAGCTTATTGGTTGATTAACACGTTTTTGATACCTTGACATGCTACAAGCATTTAATCTCAGAGGCACTCAACCACACGTTTTTTCATTATGTATACATGTACATAAACTTTATCATAATCGTTACAATACAGCCTGTACTACTGAATAACTTTACTTACGTGACATGTAAATTGATCACAAAGTGGCATCTGGTAACACAAGCGATGATACAACGCCCCCAAACAATTCACAGGAGAAGATCTGCAGCTTTGCCTATCCATCACTTGAAGACATATCTGATTTCAAAAGTATAATTCACGATAGTTTTGATCCATTGGTTGAAGATCGAAAATGTTGGGTACATCAGGTAAGACAAGCGTTATTATGGCAACATTCTAACCTTCAGTGACGTAGCTCGGTGAACGCAAACACGTAAAGTCTGATAAACGTACAACCACATGTCTTTCAGTCGTGAAACCAAAGCACCATGTATTATAACTGGTTATCTTCAGTCTCTCACAGACTTACTTAGTATTAAATATTTTTCTCGCTCTATATAATCTTGTGTGGGAAGTGCCCGTTTGAAAGGTCTCATCTGAATTGGCCCTTTGTAAACCGGGGTGTGCCTGCTTTTGTAAAGCTACACATGTGTGGAGTTTGACTCCGGTAAGGTCGCCACTCAGTTTTCTAAGGTTTTACTTATAGCGAAGAAGACTGCGCACCTACATTAACGGTTTGGTGTGCTTTAGTGCACTTCCCATAAAGACAGGTTGTTGGCAAAATGAAAACAGAAATGAACGTTTACTAGCAGTGTCGGCGACCAGTACAATCTCTTAGTGGAATGTCCATAGTTAAAACAACTAAGATTACGTTTTATCCCGAAACATGTTTGGCTAAAACTGAGTGTATATAAAGTGAGAAATATTTTGTCAAGCCATTTACAGCGAAAAACGAAGCAGAGGAGAAAATTTATTGTTGATCAAATGAATTCAACCGTCAGAAGTGGTTCCAGGGTGAATGAATAAACTGAACTGAAGCCCTACCTCGCTTTGAGGAGAAGTCCAGCTGATGGCTAATCCCTCGAGTTAATTTTCATCCAGCATCCAGACTGTCTGGTTTCGGAACCATTAAAAAAACTTGAGATAAATCAACAACACTCAGTGGTGTAAAGGGATTACGTCAGTGAATTCTGATTGGCTTTATTCGCTTTCTCAACGTAAACTTGTTTATGTTGGTGTACCGGAAAACGTTTCTGCGCATGTCATGCTTAGCAGAGCCACCGGGAGTTATTAGAGCTCCCATATCAGATTTCAATGAAGGGGAGTGAACCGTACAATTTGGGGTGTTACTATAAATATATTTTGAGATTATTCTCGCTGTGACGGACCCATTGTAATCGTCCATCCATGGCACTGCAAGCCATGCTGTCCTGAAAGTTGTCCTGCTCCGGCTCTGCATTAATAGCCATTTGTATCTGCATGGACAGCGATGAATGCTGCTCTCCGATACATAGGTAAAAGTTTGTTGGTCGCATCAGTATGAACTGCATTGCTCAATGGGAAGTTAGAATGACAGTTTCGTATTTACCACTACAGACTGAATCGTGTACCAGTCATTGCTGCTGACATATGTTACCTTCTTGAGGAATTATACACGGTATAAAATATCAAAATGCATTATTGAACTTCTTCAGATGGCCACTTTGTCCATGAGCATACATTACAATATAATTTAGGATTAGACTGAAAAAATATTTGGTACAGCACAAGTTTGAAGTACAGACATTAAATGGGAGAAATCTATCCGTCGTAAGTAAAGCGAATTGGTAAGATACAGGATTTTAAATATATTTTATATGATGAGATACATCTCTAGGCAACTGTACAATGTCAGTTTTCAGCAATTCAGACCAGGATCTAAAAAGGATGTGTACAGAAACGTGCAGCTAAATATTGCTTTCTAAAAACTGTGGAAACCTACATTTCAGAGAACACTAACAATGTTCATGTTCAACGTTATTGCATTCGACACATACATATAATTAAAGACGCCCAGCACAAAGAGTAAGACCAGAACAGCGACGACGGTGTCATAGCTGGTAAATCGTCATGTGTAACCGGTAAAATACAGCCTCTTATCAGTTTACCTCAATCATGGTTTTATTCTAACTGTTCATGTAAATGCATAAAGAAAAGTAATTTACACGCCCCTAGCGCCATGGCTTAAGCAGAGATAGGTGAAAAAAATGTACGATGATGTTATTTGCAATTTATTGAACGTCACTGTTTCAGAATTTTAATATTTTAATATAAAATTAAAACACACACAGTAGTGTGCTGTATTTTACAGATAGATAGAGAAGAACACTGCAAATACTTTACAAAGCACATTGGCTGAGAAAAATTATAAACGAATCTGTACGTTGAAACTGACATTCGTTTACCAGCCGTCAGCCAAAATGGCCGTTCCGGATCAAAAATCGCAAGGCCAATTCCCAAACATAGCACAAACAACCAAAGAACAAAGAAAGTATCTAAAATAGGACGGGATCATGCTGCGACTAATTAAGTTACTGGTTGTACTTTCAAATTTTTCAAGTTTACTACCAAATGACAGACGATTATTTACAGAAAACTACAATGTGGCGCAAAATATCAGATATTTTTGCTGTCACAACGCATCATTTGTTCCCACCGCACGAAAATAACCTGACAGCAGAGTTCAAGTAACTGTATAACATGTAACATCTTGGTTATTCCAGAAGTATACATGTGGGGCGGAATCAAAGTCAGTTCCTGGCAGGTGTGGAGTTCAGGAGCCATCAAACGTTTTAAGACTTAAGACAGAAATTCAAACACACCTACAAAAAATTAAAATGTTTTCCTTTAGCAAGTTTAAAATTTGTACACTGATTCGTTTTCTGCAGAAATATGTTCAAACCAGAATTTCACTTCTTTTCTGTTCTGAGATTGAGATTTTAAGATCTTAAAAGTCTTGAGTTGCTTTAATGAACAAGTTTACGGGAAGCGTTTGTGGACGGGTTTTGTTTCCAGCTGCTAACCGTCGAATCGCCCTGGAATTTTTAAAGGCTTCCTCACCACTTTGAGATACAAATGCCGAGTATTACCATATATGTGTCCGTGTAGTGGAAACTTTTCGTATTTTACTCTGAGAAAGTAAAAACACAGGCGAACACCTGGGTTGTCAGTTTCGCGTGCCCCTGATGCAGGCGTGAATTTGTGAAGTAAAAGTTAATGCAAATATTATCCAGAACCAAACGAGCCCAACACAGATGTCGCCCCTATCCGAGCCATCTGGATCTTGTGAGATTATTGTCACGGTTTACGTTCGTTGAATGCCTAAAAAAATACACTTATGCTAATTGTAATTAGACGTCACTTAGACGTTAAACCAGGCAATTTACGTGAAAAGTTATCCATGAATTCAGATGAAATTTGTTCGACAGGTTGGCTTTGAGCTGAGGACCAATTCGTGACAATTTAATCTTGACCCGGATCAGCATCCATGACTTTTTTAAAGGACACTTTACCAATTCCAGATAGAACACAAATGTATGTTTGTCTTTTACTTTGTAGTAGTAACTAACACAGTGTATTCCCTTTGTAAAAACTCATCATTGTTTTTCTACATTCATCTGTGGCGGCGATGTGTGATCTTGTATACGTATTTGTACTTTATTTGTTTGCTCGGTATTTGAATTGGTACTTCAACGACAACACCTGCAGGCTAATGGTTTAGAGCCGTATTTTGTCTGCAAGAAAACTACTCCTCCTACAAACAGACCATTCGAGTTTATATCAATTTTATGCCTTGTCGAAAACCATCTAGTTTTCAGGTAGGAGTGAAAAGTGACGTAATATGTGCGTGAGTTGTCGCAGTAACTTTAAAATCCGCATGTAACATGATCGCACGCGACTCGGATATTGCGTTTTCCTCGTTCAGATATGTTGCTAAGGTCTGTCGTTTCTGTTAGCACGTTTGTTCGTGGTGTATTGTTTACTGTAATTTGCATGATGTATAATTTCATAGTAGATCTTTATAAAGATTATAAGCACTAAATTGCACAATTTCAGTGAGCGGTACACTATTCGGATTTTCCTGGTACACACGCATAGTTGTGGACTGTAAAAATCTGAAATCCACCGAGACGAAGTGTTCGAAGAGTTACGGGGAGAAACTGCTGCTAATGTGTCGACGGTAAACATTTACCGCATCTTCACACGCTCATTAAAACTTCCCTAGAGTAAATCCATGTCAACCGAGTGGTCCCCATAATCAACTAACCCATTCTGAATCTTGCAGGACCAAAAACCGCATAAATTCACAAAATAAAAACATTTATTACCCATGAAAATATAATCGGGATAAATAACACTGATAAGTGTATAAAACCACATAATTTTCCCTCCTCCCACGACTCCCCCCCCACCCCCCAATACCGCCTCCGCCCTTCTACGGCCACGCTGTTTTGTTCATCATCTGGCGAAGGTTGTAGTATCCTCCATGTTGTAGTACTCCTTTCTCCTTGTCGGAATACATGTCACACGGACACAGTTAAATGCCTGAGTGCATGCGACAAGAAGTGTTAATATTAGTATAAAGAAAAACGACAAGAAGAAGCAATCTTTTCCAACGCAAAACAAGTCTGAAGAGCCCAGATTGTCAATGTTAATATCGTAAAAATATCCAATTAACAGCTGTATAATTTGCTGTATGGCGGCAAGAGCGGCGTAAAACAACGCAGTTAAGACTCCAACCTTGGACCGTCCAAAATGGACAACAAATAGAGACACGTAAATAGTCATGCCGGTTCCTTGACCGACGCCAACACATAGGATGATCAGATACACGGAGTAGGCGTTGAACCAAACCATGCCTGTTAACATAGCTGCTGAGAAAGTCAAGTAACCCACGAATAATAAAACGAATCCGCAAAGCTCGGAAGAGAAACGATCAAAGACGAAACCAAAGCTTAAACGTGTCAGGAATATCACAACAGATATCAAATACACGCCGACAAGAGAATGTCTCATGTTCACGGAGACCGCTATTGCAGTGATGTTGTTAAGGCAGGCGAATGAACATGCATAGAAAACCACAGAAGGCCAAAACGTCGTGTGGAAAAAACTGGAACGTAGCAAATCGTTGAGGGTCACTTCTGGATCTTCCTGGGTACAAGAGCCAGGATCTTTAAGCAGCCCATTTCGTTCTTCCTCTTTTCCATTCAGGCACACCTCGTCATCAGCTTGCTGTTTGTTCTCGGTGAGTCTCCAGTAAAGAAGTAAATAACAAACGCTGAAGGCAATGGCACTGGCCAAGGCCAGGGTGAGAAAAAATCCAGGCAAATTATTGGAGAAGAACAGATCAATGATTCCAGCGAAAACAATCTTTCCAAAACTGCTAGCACCAACCAGTAGGCCAATGATCTTCCCAGTATGTGTTTTTGGATATAGCTCAACATTTAGACGGAATATGACAATGCACGCCATGCAGTTAGCCGTCGCTGCAAGAAAGGAATATTTCATTATTCAAACAATACTGCGTATAGACGGGGACAATGCTTGGAATGAAGGCTACCTTCGAAAATAAAAGTTCACAGTTTGCAAACGATTTCAAAACAGTACAAGTACAAATCAATAGCTGTCCAGGAAATTTCAGACGGACGACGTTAAGAACAGAGCTATCGACAGAAGTCGACAATGCGGTTCAAATAGATAGCTGCTCTCAATCGGCATTGTTTGACTGCCTCGGTCGTTTGATGGAGCCACTGCTTCGAAGTCGGGGGACCTGGGATCAAAGTCGGGCCAGGTTATAACAAAAAGACTTTTTACTACCTTCCTGGCGCTCATCAGGAAGGGATTAGGTCCAGTGTCAGTATAAGGTGACTGAGTGGTACCTTCGGCATGATACTTCAGTGACGCCAGCACTTAAGCGGCATGGACTCACCCTGCCATGAGAAGACACCGTATATGTACACACATCCAATGACTCCTCGTTGTCATATGACTAAAAATTATTAAGCACGACGTAAAACCCCAAAAGTACATCCATACATACATGCATACATACATACATATATTCAGACCGGTTTCTTCGGTATCAATGTAAAGCGAGATTATCATGCCTGGTGTCTTCGGAATGTCGTTTCAGTTGGGCAGCACTATAAATGTATCGGCATTATGGTTGGCCTGCTGCAAGAAGAGACTGTGGTCGCATGAAGAAAATGATGTTGAAAGCAAAGTTCATTTTGATTGACTCTTTTTTACCCTATATATAGGCATATTACATACCACGCTTTGTAGCATTTGATAGATCCTGTGTGTTGTTTGAAGAGGTTATTCCATCAAATGTCTTCACTCTAGGTCTTTTTCAAGTTTTAGAATGAGTATAATTCTCTTTTATAAATAAATATGATTCTCTGGAGCTCTGCTTCATAACTGTGTCGAATTCCACTTAAATCGGATCTAGGGGCTATCGACAACTGATGTAGTACACGTACCATGGTACGCTATTTGGATACTGAATATATTCATTCGCCTAGAACATTCCATGCGTCTTTCCAACATCACTGAAAACTGTTGACTGCTTCTCTTTAAATGAACCCGTCTTAACTTCGTACTTTATTAGTTATTTGGTGGTCTGTGTCGGACGTTGTTTTGGGAATTCACCCAAAACGTCCACTTTGATTGAAACCTGGCATACTAATGTCCGTGACGACAACATACTGAAGAACTTTTGACTTGTATGATGGTATGGGGTCACTTTAATACGTGGAGAAAACTGGAATGTTCAGAGTTAACCACTGACCCATGACACTTTACCGAACAACAAGGGAAGAGGAATCGCACAGTGAACAGGTCTTTATTAAAATCGGCCTTTCAGTTGGAGACGTCGTTCAGATATGACGCCTAAAAATTGCAATCAACGTTAAATCATTTGTAAATTAAAGAATGAACTAACACATGGGTTATTTCTAAAAGAATACTACTATACTTACATAAGGACAGCTGAGTCAGGTAAATCAGAAGTGGTCTGTAGTGGGTGAAAGTGTTATGGATGGCTAAGAGGGAAAATATCAGACTGGACACCGGCATCCCGATCCAGGTGAGGAGAAAGGTAGCCTTATACCCGAGGGTGGCGGTCAGAAGTGCCTCCAGAAAACACAAGCCACTCCCTATGGATCCCATGGATGCTGCAATTTCAACTGGAACAAAAACATGTTCATTTGTTGATAAATTGTAAAAACTTAGCTGCGACTATAAAGAAGGCGGTCGGTTAGTAACATTTTAAGCATTGTGTATTTTAATATAGGTAATTCACTTAACGAGGTCCTGCGTGCAAGTCAACAGGAAATCATATACCAGATTGTTGCAGGTATAGCGAATTTTTTTATGGCACCACATAGAATTGGAATATTCCAAAACTTCAAAATGTTAAATATCAGTGTAACGTTTTTGTAATTTTTGACTGGTGTTTTGCTGTAAACTCGCTGCTACGCCAGCTTTTTCAATTTATCGATAGATAAACTGACCTTTTGTGGCTGTTTAAATCCATACCATGTAGTGGTGGCCAGTTTTATGAATGCAGGAAACTGCAAAGCCCGGAATAAACCAGTGGCCACTGGTATCGTTCTGGTTAACTCTTCCTCGTGCAATGATGCTGGTGAAAGGCAACTGGATACACTGCCACACAAGAGAGTGATCGAGTGCTTGGGGTTTAACGTCGAACACAAGAGAGAACTGTCCAGAGGACTATTCTCTGCAAAATATATTTAATGTATTCGAGAGTTGCTTACAGTCGTAGTGTTTCGACTTTAAGCATTTCATTTTCTCCCACGAAGCACACTACACTAGTGGCGACATAGTACATGAAACTATGTATACAGATATGCGCACCATGGCCCAGTTGTTCGAAAGTTAGCGAAAACTGGTATTAAGTCAATTTAATAATTATGATTTTTAGACAAATTCAGCAACAAAGTCTAAAGAATAACAGCAGCAAACTTAGTTCATATTTAATATACTGCTATGCAATTATTTTTGGGCTAAGCGGAAAATTGAGGACTTGGTTTAAAGTTAAATATGGTATTAAGTCTTCAACCAGTTTTGAACAACTGGGACCATATTAGAGGACATCAAGTGGACGTCACACACGTCTACAACCGTTCATTATCAGCAAGGCTCCACACACAATAAGAGAGGTACATGTAGTCTACAAATTTTCTCTGCAAGAAAGGGATCGAACCCACACCTGTTTTTTCATTTGATGTTTTATGCGAAAACGTCCGGGAGTATTTAGAGAAAATATTTTATATTTATATATATGGAGGAAGGAAACCGGGCAGAGCCCAGGGAAACCCACGAACAGGATGCTTGCAGCCCTTCCCACCTACGGCCAGAGACATCCGGGATTAAACGGCTTGCAGATTAGCGTGGCGTGTTACGTATATACCTTGAACCTGTGTCAGGTTGAACGTCTCTTTCAGAGGAATGGCATACACGTTAAATGCCATATCTATGCCATTGATGGCCGATGATAAAATGCTGAATGTCAGGCTAAGAAAGGTCAGCACTTGTGCCCGGGAAGGCATCTTTCACCGCCGTAGGTGCCCTCAATACATCGCGTTCTTCTCACTGAAACGTACGTCACCATGGCCTTGTACACATAGAGTTTGACACATCTAAACAAGAGGATCGTACGGACTGGTAACCGGTGTGTAGAAAGTATGCACGCGTAATGAAAACTTCTTTTTCTTCAAAGTTTCTCTTGCTTATCGGATTATTCGCGTCCAGCTTTCAGAATAACATCATTAACTCAATGTTATGATAAGTTGTACGGCGTTGTCAAGAACAGGTGTATTCCATTGTCATTGAACAGAAAATAAAAACAGAATACGTCTTTGGATCGTATAGGCACTCTATTAATCAGTGAATACGATAGTACATTTCAGGGTATGTACTTAAATCGCTAGCTATTTATAAATACCGGGGGCTACAAAGTTCAGTTGACGCATGTGAGGTGCAAATAAACCACTTGGAGGTCAGCAGGCATTGTATACGGTTGACCCTGTTTTTACTCTTTTATTCTATTTTTTCCATGTGTAGTTGTACGCTCAATTGAATGGCCCACGCTTTTGTTCATCTCTTCAAAACTGATTTTTATCACATGAAGATCTTCATCCATGACTGGCACTGCAGCAAGGTAGAGAGTTTCATTGCCAAATTTTATCTAACGATCCAGTGGGGAATAACTGACACGTCATTAATAAATGTGTGAAGCCATTAGTGATTGTGATTTGTAGTGATCAATGCGATGTGTATGGTTGTGTTTGTCTTTTGTTGTGCAAACATGGTGACAGCCGCGGTTCCCTCTGTGACGTTTATGATGTACTGATTGTGACGTCGCCCTGATGACGCTACAGTACAATGTTCATTAATGTTCATTGGATCGTATAAATAGCTAAAAAAATTGTTTGTTTTTTTTTTTTTTGCCATTCGGCTCGTGTTACAAAAATCGGACATTTTCTTGTCAGCAAATAAAACATAATTTGCCTCCTTTGTTACTGTGAAATGTCAAGGTATTTATTGTGCGCCACACATGTTACTATAAAACCAGCTTGATATTTGTTTAATATTGATATTTGCTATTAAAATAAAAAAATTTTTGTCATATAAATATCTAAACTATTTCTTTCTTGAACTCGAATTACCAGCAAAATGTACCATCCGTTTACAGTGATTTGTTCTAAAATTCAAAAAGCAAACATTCTTATAAATCAGTAGTCCTTAAAATATGTTTTGAATACTTAACCAGTAGATAAGTGGACTTTACGTCAACGTTTCTCAGTTACATAGGCCCTATTATTATTCACTCTCAGGGACCCCACAGGGTGGAAGCGCAGGAGTTCGTGAAGCTAGTGCGCCCGTTTTGTTTAAAGGATATAGAAATACTGTATAGGAACGCGGGTTCTATTGCCATTTTTAAGCTATATTTACAATGATGTTTTTTTTTTTTTTTTTTTTTTTAGTTTTTTGAGCTTTGGGATGGGGGTCTCTGGGGGAGGGGGAAGGGGTTAAGGGGTATTTTTTAAATAAAATTCAGATCAGTTTCAAGCAGTTTTACACTTTATTTACGTTGCATTTACACACTGTATGATATACTGCATTATAGGAGGACTACAGCATCGAGAGTAAAACCAGAGCAGTAACGACAGTCTGGAAGCGGCACGTTAAACATCCTGATATTGGCATCAGAAATACCGTCGTGATATCACCAAAATCATGTTGAAAGCGATGTTAAACCTGAAGCAAAAAACCATATACTGAAAGCCAGTACTTGTTAATGTCTCTGTACTAGTCTTATCTACAAAACTTTCCTTCCCTGTGTTAGGCCGCATGCATGCTTGACCGCCTACGTGTATCGGTCAAATTGTGCAGAACTAACCAACTGTAAATAATAAATTTTGGTTGGAGGTGCAGTGTGAGTATATAGTACCTTCTGGTGTCATTTTCCTCAACAGCTTTAGTGTAGAAAGTCAGTGAACCATATGCGTGACGAAGTAGTAATCTCACATGCGATGGCCCTGTATTCCTGTACGTGATTCTGATGATGACAAGTGGATAAAGTGGATTTTTTCAGTAACAAAGTAATCCCTATTAACGATATTACTTATACCTATACGAGCTCAGAAGAAAGCAGGAGAAAAGAACATTTGGAAATATTTTTGCATTACCGGTATTTGAGACCACAATTTAATATATATCATCTTTGTTAAATAATGCTCTCAATAAGCAGGTGATACACATGTAATAAAGTTATTTGAAAGTAACTTTGTTGTTTATAACCAAACATTTACCTTTAATGAAAATGATAGTAATGTTTATGATTATATTAAAATATAAATATTATCAAAATCTGGGTTGAACTCATTTGTTCCCTGAAAAGACAAAATATTAGTGCAAATATATTTACTAAACAAATGCTATACATCCTTATCTATAGCTTTATTAAACAAAGTACCAAAAGGTGGTCCCAAGTACCCACCATACAACTTTTTAAGTGTCTTTCCTCTTTAGAAAAGAATGGGGAAAAAAAACCTTTGAAAACTATATTTACAATTAACTTTCCGCACTCTTTTATCTGAATTTTATGTAGCTTTTTTCCACCTTTAAGATTTGACACCATATTTAACTTGAAGCCAAGTGTAATACCAGGTTTAACTTTCAGCCAAGTGTAATACCAGGTTTAACTTGAAGCCTAGTCTAATACCAGGTTTTTTTCACATTTTGTATTTGGTCGTTTTTATTGAAAGTTGGTTTGGGAAATTAGTTTTGCGATTATTGACCAGGAACGTTCATTTTGGTCGACAGATGACATACAGCAGTCTGTTGTGACCTTTAGAGTTTATGTTTCATGGAAAAGGAGCTTTCGATTTATTGGGTTTAAACATGTTCTTGCGTCGAAATTGCTGTAAAGCTATCGCCACGTTCATTCACTCGCTCATTTCTGCTAGGCTTATTCATGCGGGGTCTTGGTATAGCAATAAACTCCGTTATCAATCACCTTTGTAGGGTAAGAGTATGAGATGTTACGATTTAATGTTGAACGTATAAACATGTAAGCGATTGTCCACAAGAAATCACTACATGTACTGTTAACTTCCAAATACCACTTAAAGATTGAAGTGGAATTCGTGATGACGTAACAAGGGCATACTCGGTAGTTAAAACGTGGCTATGTGTAAAAAGCAGCGAAATAAGTCCATTTGTTGAGTAGTTCGACGAATTAGTACTGGATACTTGCAGTGTCCTCCGGCAGGTGGCAATATAAGTGTGCCGGCATCAGTTGCCCTGCTACATTTATAACACAGTCTGTTATGATGAGATCCAAATAATGTCAAAAGTTATATTAAACTCCAAACAAACCAGTATCATGACCATGTTAGCTGCACAGTGTTAAAACGGAGAGCTAATGAAAGGTGCTAAATCCAAAAACGTAGAGTTAAAATGAATTATAGCACATAGTAGTTGCCGGTCACAATTTCCACAATGTAACACTATCTAGCATCATGAGGTCCGGAAGTTGTGTTAAACTCTAAATAAACAATTAAATGAGTTGATGAACACTTAAAGTGATTAATACTAACGGAACTTCAGGCAATTGAAAATAACAATAGATATTTTCAGGAAATCATACCTGCATGTGCTGAAGGCAGGGCGGCTGTCAAATATGGCGTGTAATATACGAAAAGGCTAGGTGGCATCTTGTCTTTATGCAGGTACATGTCGCCTACTACTGTATATTATACACAGTATACCTTCAAATACAGCTTTCTCGAACTATTGAAATGTCAGATATGCGACTTCTCAGTTGTTGTTTTTTTTCGGATTGTCTGTGCGTTTGAAGTATACTAAGCTTATTGGTGGATTAACACGTTTTTGATACCTTGATATGCTACAAGCATTTAATCTCACTCAACCACACGTTATTTCATCATGTATGGTTGTATATTTACGTCGACTATATCCAAGAATGCACAACTTTTACAAAGGCGGTCAAGCCCATGGAAGGGGTAAACAGAACATTCCTCGCTTAGAAAAGGAAACGCCCAGGCCTGAAGCACCAGACTGAGGTTTGTATCAGAAGTTCAACTGAACAATACAGCCTGTACTACATAACATGTAAGGTTGATCCCAAAGTGACATCTGTTAACACAAGCGATTACACAATGCACTCACGCGCATTTTTACACGCATTCACAGGACAAGATCTTCAGCTTTGCCCGCCCATCACGTAAAGACATATCTGATTTCACAAATATGACTTACGATAGATTTGATCCATTGGTTGAAGATCGAATATCCTAGGTACATCAGGTAAGGCAAGCGTTATTAAGGCAATATTCTAACCTTTAGTCACGTAGCTCGGTAAAAGTCCTTTACAAACCACGTAATGCGTGATAGCTATACAACTACACGTCTTTCAGTCGTGAAACCAAAGCAAATTGAATCATAACTGGTTATCTTCAGTCCCTCAGAGATTTACTTAGTATTAAATATTTTTTTTTCTGTAAACTCTTGTGTGGGAAGTGCCCGTTTGAAAGGTTTCATCTGAGCTGGCCCTTTGTAAACCGGGGTGTGCCTGCTTTTGTAAAGCTACACATGTGTGAAGTTTGACTCCGGTAACGCCGCCACTCATTTTTCGAAGGTTTAACTTATAGCGAAGAAGACTGCCCACCTACATTAACGGTTTATTGTGCTCTAGTGCACTTCCCATAGAGACAGGTCGTTCGCAAAATCAAAACAGAAATGAACGTTTACTAGCAGTGTCGGCGACGAGTCTCTTAGTGGAATGTCCATAGTTAAAAAAACTAAGATTACGTTTTATCCCGAAACATGTTTGGCTAAAACTGACTGTATATAAAGTGAGAAATATTTTGTCAAGCCATTTACAGCGAAAAACTAAGCAAAGAAGAAAATTTATTGTTGATCAAATAGCCATTTACTTTTGTTGATTATCCACATGTATCACATTTTTTCTTTTTTCTACCATCTTATTTCTTCTAAGCCAAGGACCAAGCGTGGTGGGATGAATTGAACCATCAGAAGTGGTTCCAGAGTGAATGAATAAATTGAACTGGAGCCCTACCTTGCTTTGAGGAGAAGTCCAGCTGATGGCTAATCCCTCGAGTTAATTTTCATCCAGCTTCCAGACTGTCTGGTTTCGGAACCATTAAAAAGTGGTGTAAAGGGATAACGTGAGTGAATTCTGATTGGATTTATTCGCTTTCTCAACGTAAACTTGTTTATGTTGGTGTACAAGAAAACGTTTCTGCGCATGTCATGCCTAGCAGAGCCACCGGGAGTTATTAGAGCTCCCATATCAGATTTCAATGAAGGGGAGTAAACCGTACAATTTGGGGTGTTACTATAAATATATTTTGAGATTATTCTCGCTGTGACGGACCCATTGCGATCATCCATCCACGGCACTGAAAGCCATGCTGTCCTGAAAGTAGTTCTGCTCCGGCTCTGCATTAATAGCGATGTGCATCTGCGTGGACAGCGATTAATGCTTCTCTCCGATACATAGGTAAAGGTTTGTTGGTCGCATCAGTATGAACGGCATTGCTCAATGGGAAGTTAGAAAGACAGTTTCATATTTACCACTACAGACTGAATCGTGTACCAGTCATTGCTGCTTACATATGTTACCTTCATGAGGAATTAAACACTGTATAAAATATCAATCTGCATTATTGAACTTCCTCAGACGGCCAGTTTGTCCATGAGCATACATTACAATGTAATTTAGGACTACACTGATAAAATATTTGGTATAGCACAAGTTTGAAGTACACACATTGAATGGGAGAAATCTATCCGTCGTAAGTAACGCGATTTTGTAAGGTACAGGATTTTAAATACATAATGAGATACATTTCTAGGCAACTGTACAATGTCAGTTTTCAGCAATTCAGACCAGGATCTAAAAAGGATGTGTACAGAAACGTGCAGCTAAATATTGCTTTCTAAAAACCGTGGAAATCTACATTTCAGAGAACACTAACAATGTTCATGTTCAACGTTATTGCATTCGACACATACATATAATTAAAGACGCCCAGCACAAAGAGTAAGGCCAGAACAGCGACGACGGTGTCATAGCCGGTAAATCGTCATATGTAACCGGTAAAATACAGCCTCTTATTAGTTTACCTCAATCAGGGTTTTATTCTAACTGTTCATGTAAATGTATAAAGAAAAGAAATTTACACGCCTCTAGCACCATGGCTTAAGCAGAATTAGGTGAAAAAAATGTGCGGTGATGTTATTTGCAATTTATTGAACGTCACTGTTTCAGAATTTTAATATTTTAATATATAACTAAAACACACACAATAGTTTATTGTATTTTACAGATAGAGAGACAAGAACACTGCAAATACTTTACAAAGCACATTGGCTGAGAAAAATTATAAACGAATCTGTACGTCGAAACGTCGTTTACCAGCCGTCAGCCAAAATGGCCGTTCCGGATCAAAAATCGCAAGGCCAATTCCCAAACATAACACTAACAACCAAAGAACGAAGAAAGTATCTAAAATTGGACAAGATCATGCGGCGACTAATTAAGTTACCGGTTGTAATTTCAGATTTACTTATTTTCAAGTTTACTACCAAATGACAGACGATTATTTACAGAAAACTACAATGTGGTGCAAAATATCAGATACTTTTGCTGTCACAATGCATCATTTGTCCCCACCGCATGAAAATATCCTGACGGCAGAGTTCCAAGAACTGTATAACATGTAACATCTTGGGGATTCCAGAAGTATACATGTGGGGCGGATTTGAAGTCAGTTCCTTGCAGGTTTGGAGGTCAGGAGCCATCAAACGTTTTAAGACTTAAGACAGAAATTCAAACACACCTACCAAAAATTAAAATGTTTTCCTTCAGCAAGTTTAAAATTTGTACACTGATTCGTTTTCTGCAGAAATATGTACAAACCACAATTTCACTTCTTTTCTGCTCTGAGACTGGCATTTCAAGAACTTAAAAGTCCTAAGTTGCTTAATAAATACAAGCCCTGGGCTAACAGTGTTCAGCTCAATGCACCATAAGTTGTAGATTTATCGATAGTAGTGTATGCTACTCTAATTTCATTGAAAACAAATGCCGAGTATTGCCGTGTGTCTGTATAGTGGGAGATGTGTGCAGTTTGTTGTGACGAATTTTCGTGTTCTCGGAGTGCCTAGGTTATTTAGACGACGATTTCCTGCTCGATTTACCCTGTTTACGGAAAGCGTTTGTGGAAACTTTTCGTATTTTACTGTTAGAAAGTAAAAACACAAGTGAACACCTCGGTCGTCAGTTCCGCGTGCCCCTGATGCAGGCGTGAATGTGTGAAGTAAATGTTAATGCAAATATTATCCAGAACCAAACGAGCCCAACACAGATGTCGCCCCTATCCGAGCCATCTGGATCTTGTGAGATTATTGTCACGGTTTACGTTCGTTAAATGCCTAACAAAAAATGCACTGGTTATAACTGTAATTAGACGAAAAGACCTGGTTTTCAGGTAGGAGTGAAAAGTGACATAATATGTACGTGAGTTGTCGCAGTAACTTGACAACAACAACATCACGGGTAAAAGCCCGTTCTCACGATGCGCTTTAGAGTACCAACTACCAGTCTAGCAATTGACTTGCAGTGTTGGAAACAATTCGCATGTAACATGATCGCACGCGACATGTCTCGGATATCGTGTTTCCTCGTTTCATTTTCGTTTGTAGGGTCTAGCGTTTTTGTTAGCACGTTTGTTCGTGATGAGTTGTTTACTGTAATTTGCATAATGTATAATTTTATAGTATATCTTTATAAATATCATAAGAAATTAATTGCTTGATTTCAGTGAGCGGAACACTATTCGCATTTTCCCGGTACAGGAATAGTTGCGGATTGTAATCCACCAAGATGAAGTTCGACGAGTTACGGGGAGAAACGGCGTCCAATGTGTCGGATCGACAATGAACCACATTTACCGCATCTTCACAAACGCATTAAATCTTCCCTCCGCCCACGCTGTTGTGTTCATCGTCTGGGGAGGGAATCGTCCATGTTGTATTACTCCTTTCTCCTTGTCGGAATACATGTCACACGGACACAGATAAATGTCTGAGTGCATGCAACTAGAAGTGTTAATATTAGCATCAAGAAAAACGACCAGAAGAAGCAATCTTTCCCCACGCAAAACAAGCCTGAAGAGCCCAGATTGTCACTGTTAATATCGTAAAAATAACCAATTAACAGCTGTATGATTTGCTGTATGGCCGCAACAGCGGCGTAAAACAACGCAGTTAAGACTCCAATCTTGGACCGTCCAAAATGGACAGCAAATAGAGACACGTAAATAGACATGCCGGTTCCTTGACCGACGCCAACACATAGGATGACCAGATACACGGAGTAGGCGTTGAACCAAACCATGCCTGTTAGCATAGCTGCTGAGAAAGTCAAGTAACCCACGAATAATAAAACGAATCCGCAAAGCTCTGAAGAGAAATGATCAAAGACGAAACCAAAGGTTAAACGTGTCAGGAATATCACAACAGATATCAAATACACGCTGACAAGAGAATGTCTCATGTTCACGGAGACCGCTATTGCAGTGATGTTGTTAAGGCTGGCGAATGAACATGCGTAGAAAACCACAGAAGGCCAAAACGTCGTGTGGAAAAAAACTGGAACGTAGCAAATCGTTGAGGGTCACTTCTGGATCTTCCTGGGTACAAGAGCCAGGATCTTTAAGCAGCCCATTTCGGTCTTCCTCTTTTCCGTTCAAGCACACCTCGTCATCAGCTTGCTGTTTGTGCTCGGTGAGTCTCCAGTAAAGAAGTAAATAACAAACGCTGAAGGCAATGGCACTGGCCAAGGCCAGGGTGAGAAAAAATCCAGGCAAATTATTGGAGAAGAACAGATCAATGATTCCAGCGAAAACAATCTTTCCAAAACTGGTAGCACCAACCAGTAGTCCAATGATCTTCCCAGTATGTGTTCTTGGATATAGCTCAACATTTAGACGGAATATGACAATGCACGCCATGCAGTTAGTCGTCGCTGCAAGAAAGGAATATTTCATTATTCAAACAATACTGCATAAAGACGGGGACAATGCTTGGAATGAAGGTTACCTTCGAAAATAAAAGTTCACAGTTTGGAAACGATTTCAAAACAGTACAAGTACAAATCAATAGTCCAGGAAATTTCAGACGGACGACGTTAAGAACAGAGCTATCGACAGAAGTCGACAATACGGTTCAAATAGATAGCTGCTCTCAATCTGTATTGTTTGAATGCCTCGGTGGTCTGATGGAGCGACTGCTTCGAAGTCGGGGGACCTGGGATCAAAGTCGGGCCAGGTCATAACAAAAGACTTTTTACTACCTTCTTGGTGCTCATCAGGGAGGGATTAGGTCCAGTGTCAGTATAAAGTGACTGGATGGTATCTTCGGCATGATACTTCAGTGACGCCAGCACTTAAGCGGCATCACAACATCCGACATCACTGGAAACTGTTGACTGCTTTTCTTTAAATGAACCCGTCCTAACTTCGTATATTATTAGTTATTTAGTGGTTTGTGTCGATCGTTGTTTTGGGAATTCACCCAAAACGTCCATTTTGATTGAAACCTGGCATACTTATGTCCGTGACGACTACATACTGAAGAACTTTTGACTTCTATGATGGTATGGTGTCACTTTAATACGTGGAGAAATCCGGAATGTTCAGAGTTAACCATTGACCCATGACACTTTACTGAACAACAAGGGAAGAGGAATCTCAAAGTGAACAGGTCTTTATTAAAATTCGGCCTTTCAGTTGGAGACATCGTTCAGATATGACGCCTAAAAATTGCAATCAACGTTAAATCCTTTGTTAATCAAAGAATGAACTAACACATGGGTTATTTCTGAAAGGAATACTGCTATACTTACATAAGGACAGCTGAGTCAAGTAAATCAGAAGTGGTCTGTAGTGGGTGAAAGTGTTATGGAATGTTAAGGAGGGAAAATATCAGACTGGACACCGGCATCCCGATCCAGGTGAGGAGGAAAGGTGGCCTTATACCCGAGAGTGGCGGTCAGAAGTGTCTCCAGAAAACACAAAGCCACTCCCTATGGATCCCATGGATGCTGCAATTTCAACTGGAACAAAAACATGTTCATTTGTTGATAAATTGTAAAAACTTAGCTGCGACTATAAAGAAGGCGGTTGGTTTAGTAACATTTTAAGCATTGTGTATTTTAATATGGGTAATTCACTAACGAGGGTCCTGCGTGCAAGTCAACAGGAAATCATATACCAGATTGTTGCAGGTATAGCGAATTTTTTTATGGCACCACATAGAATTGGAATATTCAAAACTTCAAAATGTTAAATATCAGTGTAACGTTTTTGTAATTTTTGACTGGTTGTTTTGCTGTAAACTTGCTGCTACGCCAGCTTTTTCAATTTATCGGTAGATAAATTGACCTTTTGTGGCTGTTTAAATCCATACCATGTAGTGTGGCCAGATTTATGAATGCAGGAAACCGCAGAGCCCGGAATAAACCAGTGGCCACTGGTATCGTTCTGGTTAACTCTTCCTCGTGCAATGATGCTGGTGAAAGGCAACTGGATACACTGCCACACAAGAGAGTGAACGAGTGCTTGGGGTTTAACGTTGTACACAAGAGAGAACTGTCCAGAGGACTATTCTCTGCAAAATATATTTAATGTATTCGAGAGTTGCGTACAGTCGTAGTGTTTCGGACTTTAAGCACACGAAGCACACTACACCAGTGGCGACATAGTACATGAAACTATGTATACAGATATGCGCACCATGGCCCAATTGTTGAAAGTTAGCGAAAACTGGTATTAAGTCAATTTTAATAATTAAGATTTTTAGACAAATTCAGCAACAAAGTCTAAAGAATAACAGCAGCAAACTTAGTTCATATTTAATATACTGCTATGCAATTATTTTTGGGCTAAGCAGAAAAATTGAGGACTTGGTTTAAAGTTAAAATATGGTATTAAGTCTTCAACCAGTTTTGAACAACTGGGACCATATTAGAGGACATCAAGTGGACGTCACACACGTCTACGACAGTTCATTATCAGCAAGGCTCCACACACAATAAGAGAGGTACATGTAGTCTACAAATTTCTCTGCAAGACGGGGATCGAACCCACACCTGTTTTTTCATTTGATGTTTTATGCGAAAACGTCCGGGAGTATTTAGAGAAAATATTTTATATTTATATATATGGAGGAAGGAAACCGGGCAGAGCCCAGGGAAACCCACGACCAGGATGCTTGCAGCCCTTCCCACCTACGGCCAGAGACGTTCGGGATTAAACGGCTTGCAGATTAGCGTGGCGTGTTACGTACATACCTTGAACCTGTGTCAGGTTGAACGTCTCTTTCAAAGGAATGGCATACACGTTAAATGCCATATCTATGCCGTTGATGGTCGATGATAAAATGCTGAATGTCAGGCTAAGAAAGGTCAGCACTCTGTCCGGGAAGGCATCTTTCACCGCCGTAGGTGCCCTCAATACATTGCGTTCTTCTCACTGAAACGATACGTCACCATGGCCTTGTACACTCTTCCATAGAGTTTGACACATCTAAACGAGAGGATCGTACGGACTGGTACCGGTGTGTAGATAGTATGCACGCGTAATGAAAACTTCTTTTTCTTCAAAGTTTCTCTTGCTTATCGGGTTATTCGCGTCCAGCTTTCAGGAATAACATCATTAACTCAATGTTATGATAAAGTTGTACGGCGTTGTCAAGAACAGGTGTATTCCATTGTCATTGAACAGAAAATAAAAACAGAATACGTCTTTGGATCGTATAGGCACTCTATTAATCAGTGAATACGATAGTACATTTCAGGGTAGGTACTTAAATCGCTAGCTATTTATAATACCGGGGGCTACAAAGTTCAGTGGACGCATGTGAGCTGCAAATAAACCACTTGGAGGTCAGCAGGCATTGTATACGGTTGACCCTGTTTTACTCTTTTATTCTATTTTTTCCATGTGTAGTTGTACGCTCAATTGATTGCCCACGCTTTTGTTCATCTTTTCAAAACTGATTTTTATCACATGAAGATCTTCATCCATGACTGGCACTGCACCAAGGGTAGAGAGTTTCATTGCCAAATTTTATCTAACGATCAGTGGGTAATAACTGACACGTCATTAATAAATGTGTGAAGCCATTAGTGATTGTGATTTGTAGTGATCAATGCGATGTGTATGGTTGTGTTTGTCTTTTGTTGTGCAAACATGGTGACAGCCGCAGTTCCCTCTGTGACGTTTATGGTCTGCTCACTGTGACGTCGCCCTGATGACGCTACAGTACAATGTTCATTAATGTTCATTGGATCGTATAAATAGCCAAAAAAATTGTTGTTTTTTTTTTTTTTTG